>NW_019416315.1:329242-582290 GCF_000390285.2 Anoplophora glabripennis
CTATTTTGCAAATTAATTAAAGTTGCTGCCGATGTTTCAACACCGCCAAATCTTGCCAAAAAAAGGTCCTTAAATTCAGCCCAAGTCATTCCAGAATAACACACCTGAGATAGCCAGGAAGACGCGGTTCCTTGAAGAGCCTCACTAAGTGCGATAATAAGGGCACTGCCTTCCAAGGGTCGTTCCGTTAAACACATGTCCACCGTTGAGCACCAAGCGGTGGGATCCGCACTTGAATTTTCCGGACAGAACTTAGGTAGCGAAACACTTCGACTCACTGAGGATGGTTTAGTCACTGCTTTCATTAACTCCACAAGATTTCGATTTTGCATTTCTAGCAAAAGCCTGAATTGATCAGAGAAAAGTCCCGTAGACGATCCAGATCCCACTTCTGATGTCGGAGTCGTAGACCTAAGTTGGGCAGTAGCATCACCGTTCGTTTCACTCATCATCACAAAATAATAAGGAACACCGTATGTACTCGAGATGTTTATGATAACAACCAGAGGCTCGATAACGAATCCGCGGTCGACAGAATAGCAGTGTCCTTCCGTCTTCAAATGCCCAAGTGGAACTGCTCTCAGTATCTCCCCGGATACTTCCCTTTACTCGTCAGGTCAAAATTATTCTTAAAGGAACCAATCAAATTCTTTATCTCCTAGGGATTCCCTTATAAAGTAATTATAAGGTGAATGCCATATATTCCTTGACCGCGGCTACGTTGAGTGACCCTTAGATCTCCCCGAACCCAAGCTTGCCATCACAAAACTGGCGAAAAAAATAAACAGCTTAAGTAGTAAATAACTATTTTTATTTATCTAGGTACAAGCTATAAAAGGTCTATAGTAAAGTATTTGAAATTCCCAGAGTCTGAAGGACTCGGTCCGTGAGAAAGACATCTCCGACATATATATATATATTATTCTTTTTCTCGTAAACGGTTCATTTTATCGACAATAAACAAGAGTACCTTTTTTTAGTCTAAGGTTGAAGTTACCCAGATATATTATTTTAAAGTCTTTATCATACAGGGTGTTACATATTTAGGCGTTAAATTGTAAAGCTTAGACCGCACCTGGTAGACTAAAAAAGCTAAATATGGCTCAAGGACACTATTTTAAGAGGTCCTCACTAGTGTCCATCACATAAAATTTGTATTAAATTATATTAAGTGTTTTAAAAGTTATTGAAGAAAAACAGATTTACAGCGGCGTCCTTCAGGGTCACATATCTTCGAAGGGAGGGCCTGTACAAAAAAATTTTATAGGAACTTGTAATTTTATTTTTTCATGTTCTATCAGCACCCACATATTCCCAGACATCCTGTAGTAATTAATAAATTAAAATTATAACAGTAGTCTCCAACAGGATATCATTCAAGAAAAGTTTGGTTATGGTTTTGAACAAACTTTGTGCCATGTATTTTCATCAAGAAACAAAAGAGTAGTCGCATATTTAGTGCAGCGCCGCTTTGAAATACGTGTTTTTCTGGCTAATTTGCATAAGAATCGCCATTTTAAATAAATCTTTATATATCTCCCGATTAACGCACTGTACGAAAAAATTAAAAAAAAACAATTGTTTAGAAAATTTTATCTCTACAACTTTTACATGTCTCTGAAATTCTCAGTACCATTCAAGTTATTCGCGAAATAAGTTTTTTGCAGTTTTCGGCCATTTCCAGAATTTTTCCGGTACGCTCCCGGGCAGAACATTTTTTTCCCTCATCTACTAGCAAAATACTAGTTACGTGCAAAAATTCGGAATTACTGCCATCTCAAAATCTCCAGCAGATGTTTCAGGCGGCATTTTAAGACTTGATTTTTAATTTTTTATTTTCAGAAATTGAAAATTGCACAAAATCTGAAAAAAAACATTTTTTTGGCCCCGAATGCGTGCTTTGTGCTTTTATTAATTATTTAGAAATCAACGAGTTGAGCGAAAATTTCCCTAACATGGTAGTATCTTTAAGGATTTTGTTAACCATTCCTGTGTCTGTGACCAGAGGGGAACGTTTTTTTTCAAAATTAAAAATTATAAAAAATTATTTACGTATTATAATCAACCATAGCGCAGGAACGGTTAACAGACTTAGCAAATCTTGCTATCGAGAAAGATATAACAAATAATTTGGTATACGCTGATATTATTGAAGACTTTGTTAATGAAAAATGTAGAAAAGTTGATATGTGATATGTGGAAAGATCCCGTTTTTACATTATTTTGTTTCTTTCTTGTTTTTATTGAATATTTTTTATTTTTGATTTTATTGGAATATCTGTTTTATTTTTTATGATATGTTTCTTATAATTTCTGTTTGTTTTTTGCTAAAATATTTATTTATTTATTTTTGTCTATTGAAATGATTTTTTTTTATTTTTATAACTTTTTATTAATAAATTTGTTATTCCAACGGGTGGTAAGCAAATATTTGCCGGCGCCGCACTATGTATCATTTTTTTTTGTTTGTACAAAAATCAAATATCTTGACTCAGACAGTAGATAAAAATATGGGCCTGGTTGCAAATGAAAGCTGAAAGAATGTAGAATATGGAAAAAATATGACTAGGACGATTTTTTTTCTATATGACCTTCGAATGACTAGGCAAAGTCTATGCAACCCAAAAATTTTATGGATTTTTCTAATTATATCGGTCCTAATTCTCTTAAAATTTATTCCAATGCACACGATTTTGCACAATTTGGCACGGCAATTCCAAATCTGGCGTCAAAAATTTTCTAACATTTTTCTAACGCTAGCAAAGTCTCTCCAAAGTCGGTATTATTTTCAAACTGCTTTTTGACACTGTTAAGCAAGAAATTTATTCACAAATTAAAGATTAATTATCAACCTGGGTTTCTGTTTTTTATTTTACAAATAAATGTCAAATAAACACACTGTAGAAGGTAAGCAGTGACTTATAGATATATTTTTTTTAACGACGAAAAAAATACAAAATTAATAGATACAATCTATACAATTGATGGGTATTACCACTCTGCTTAAAATAAATAAGTGAATCTTTAAGGTAGCTTTCTACCTTGAAAAACCATTTTTATTTTAACATCTACGCTAATTTGGGTTTGTATTATTCCTTGTACTTTAAAAAAGGATGCTTTTCCCAAATTTTGAGCTATTTGAATACAAGTGTACCCAAGTTATAAGAGATAATGTTCTTTTTATTAACAAAATAGAATTTTCGATAAATTATTTTCATTATTACATATTCTACTTGAAACATTTTGTCACTATTTGGCCTAGAAACGGCTATTTTTCGCATGAAAACTATTTAGAAATTGTTTTAAAGATCAAAAATCAAAAATCCGAAAAAACAGTTTTTGTATGTCATTCGTAGAATATATATATATATATTTGGGTAGAGAGCTATCTTCAGCAAGAAAAAAAGCAGATTAATATCCCGTTCATTAATTTTATTTCACAAAATACACATATGCCTGTAAATATATGTTTGGTGATGAAGTGCTTATAAGGGACATTAATCGATTAAAATAATATAAAATTGTATATTGACATGCGATAAAGTGAATTACGGTAAACAGCTCAGTTGCTATTACAGTGTTAAGTCCAATTTGACTACAAGCATTGATTTTTTTTTGAAAATGTTTGACGCCAGATTTGGAATTGCCGTGCCAAATTGTGCAAAATCGTGTGCATTGGAATAAATTTTAAGAGAATTAGGACCGATATAATTAGAAAAATCCATAAAATTTTTGGGTTGCATAGACTTTGCCTAGTCATTCGAAGATCATATAGAAAAAAAATCGTCTCAGTCATATTTTTCCCCTATTCTACATTCATTCCGCTTCCATTTGCAACCAGGCTCATATTTTTATTTACTCTCTGAGTCAAGATATTTGATTTTTGTACAAACAAAAAAAATGATACATAGTGCGCAGGCCCTGACCTCCAGTAACTGGACTACAAACAATCAGCATTTCGAATAACTTAAGATTCACTAAGATAAATAAAACAGGACTAATATTCCAGATGCAAAAAACCGCTAGTACCATCTGCGTTTCGTCTGGGGAACATCGCAGGCCCCCCGACGAATAACAGATGGCGCAGCTAATCTAATCTCCCCCTAATATATAAATGTAATTCTTTTATTATTCTTTAGCGCCAACACCTCGAGTTAAGCCTACAAATCGAATGATCATCGCGACTTTGGCGCCGCTTGTGTATGCGAATAAGTATCGGGGAAGTTTTATTAGAAATGGTAATGAGATTTCTTTTATGAATTCCCTAGTAACTTGGTAGGGGCGTCGTATAAGGGAAGTATGTGTGTAGGGCGAAGGGAACACCGGAGTCGTCAATATCATCGGATATATCTCATTCCAGGTATTTTTAGACATATATTACTTTACGAGATTGGAAATAGGAGATCTCCCGCCGGTATACACCGAGAGAACAGTTCTTTTTAATAAAATGACTGTTTCGGCGTTGTGTTACATGTTACAGAATTAGAATTAATAGCTTTTGCCTTAACTATAATAAATATTTATATACTTTAGAGAGATGAATTGCTGCACCAGTGACCCAATTTAAATCCTATTTGATACACGTATCTTTCATCTACCTGTAATTCGTAAAACAAAAGAACTGCAAAACTCGATGAGTGAGTTGATCATTGAGCCCCAGAAATAGCAGCACGTAGTTGTCGGTTGAAAATCGATAGCAGGCGAAGGCACTTCTTCACATAACACTTGCCACTGATTAGTTAAGTGGTGTTTTGATCTTTTATGTTTACGAGGCTTGAAGTGGTTGGAGGTACGGGCTTTTTCGTGTCGAGTGTGTACGTACCCTCTTCGTTTCAAGATGGACATATATTGATTATAACTATGTGATGGCAATAAGCCGTGCGTAGCGGCGTAGACATAGATTTCAATATACAGGGTGGGCTCTTGAAAACGAAACAGTGCGAATAACTCTCAGAACATTATTTTTCCCTAAACATCTTAATAGGGAAGGAGGGTTAAGTGACATATTTGAAAAGTATTCTAATTCGCTACACAACCGTGTTTTATTTTGTGAATTTGACCGATTACTTTAGGAGATACAGGTTGTTAATAAAAAAACTGCTTTTTACAAATTTATTTGCAAATTACTACCATGTCAGTCACTTAAATGTTCAAATTGATGACCTCCAGCCCCCATACAGTAATATGTTTTGTAAAAAGCGTTCACGCACATTGAGTAACATTTCTGGAGTAACTTAGCGGCATTCGTTGACAATGCGTTGACGTAGATCTTGAAGGGAAGTAGGTAGAGTGAAATAAATTTTGGACTTTAAGTGACCCCACAAGAAAAGTCCAAAGGAGACAAATCTGGCGATCGTGCAGGCCATTCTAGAGCGTAGTGTGGGGGGGCTCCTTCCTGTTGGAATATCTATCAATTGGTCTTCAAGGCAATTCTCATTATTTTATCAATGTTGTTCTCTGACAAATCCAGGTACATCTCCCAGGGGAGATTACCTGGTGAGAAAAAAGGACCAATAATACAGTCGGGGCCACCAAAGATTCCAGGCCATACATTTAATTTTTCCGGATGTTGTGTATCTCTCATAAAATATTCTTGGGTTAGAGTCGGACCAATAGCTACAATTATGACGTTTGACGGTACCATTACCAGAAAAAGAACACTCACCCCAGAAGCAGATATTAAAAATAAAATCAAGATTGTTAATAGCTCGTACACTGTAAAAAATCGGTGTGAGTGAAAGCAATAAAGGTTCGGAGTGAATGCATTGAGTGAAATTATTGAGTACATTTTCACTCAATATTGGGTATTTTGATCATTTTACTAATTTGTGATTATATTTAAACTAAAACTGAGTACTTTCACTCAAATATAGGTACTCCTTAAATAAATTCTTCACGTAAGCTCGTATTTGGTGCACTTGTATCCTAAATCAGAGTAAATGTCCTCATTACTGAGTGGTTTAAATGTATATTAATTTCGAGTAATTTGAATTGCGCCGTGAAGATGGCACCACTTACATATTGCTTCTGTAATCTCAACCACAGTTGATAGGGACCCGTTAGGTGTTCTAGAAAAGCGTGATCGCCAGGAGAACAGGCCTTAGCCAGCAGCGGCGGGTCTCAGCTGACGGGTCTCAGCCAGGACAGGAGAGGCCCCGCGAAGTGAATTAATTTAAACACTGTATATCCTAATTAATCATTTATGAGTGATTTATTTTTGCACTCAATATTTAGTTAATTAAAAACCAAGTCTGAGTAAAAAATGATTCAATAATAGTATTAATAGTTAAATTTAAATCATATTAGAGAAAAAGTCAACTCTAAATTGGTTTTATATACTCAGAATAGAATCAAAAGTCGCTCAATTGATAGCAATAACTCGGATTTGAGTAAAACTCAATCATTTCGGATGCAATAGTTTCACTCAGTTGTACTCACACTAATAGAGTGAAAATTTCACTCAATTTTACTGAGTAAAATTGAGTGAAATCTGTTTACAGTGTACACTAATTACTTCACAATGCAGTCGATGGTCAAAATGAAGTTCCTGTGCAAGGTGAATTTTGTATGGTTTATTTATTGTGAAACATACCAGATGTATACAGAAACATAAAAATAATCATTGAGAAAGCTTCAGTATATATTTGTAAACGGAATGTATGTTAAGGACGGGATTTTGTACAAAAAATATCGCCCAGCGTGAGTCACGAAACGGGACCCCGGCAGGTGCTGTTCTAGCGGCCAACGCTTCAAGTCTAATAATTCCGCTGCACCGGATATTCGTCCGATTTTTCAGGAACGGCTCCAATTTGTGTACATACAATCTTATAAGGAAAGAGAGTAAATATTTTATTAATCAGTAATAGATTATCGAGGACAATAATATTTTTTTATTGAGTAGGCAATAATTTTTAGTTAATAAGCTTAAACAATCTTATAATTACTATTCCTTCATTATAAAAACAGAAATACGGTTTTTAAAATTACATGTAGTTTCTTCTTCAAAAGTGACGTTAAAACACGTATAACATGGAATAGTCAACAGTCTAATGTTTATATTTTCACATTAACAATCCGATAATGTAAATTAACTGCTATTTTCAGTAAAAAAAATATATACCTAACCTGAAATATTTTTTTACTTTGACGAGTCGTTTTAACTTAAAAACACTGCTTAATTACTAAAATATATAGAATCTTGCTACTAATTGCGTTTGGAGAATAATATGTATAGGCATAAAATATATATATAATATTACTGTATGTATTTAGTCCATTGAAATGAAGGCTGAACCTCCATTTTTTCCTCTGTCGATCAAACCTGGGCGCAAATATGTTTTCGACCCTCAGGAATCCGAATCCGCAAACATTTTTGACCTAGGTGATCAGGCAAGGGGTCAAAAGGTCAAAAAACCCGTAAAAAATAAGGTTTTTCGCAAATATCTCGTAAACTACGGCAAGTAGCAAAAAAATAATTGCACCATCGTGTTCCCAGGGAAATTACGATTATAAACAATTAAAAAATTTATTTAAGAAAAATTTTTGTTTTTAAAAAACAGATTACCAAGACAATAAAATGGCAAAAAAAATGTTTCAAAAATATTAAACTTGTCCATTTGTTTATAACAAATTTATAAACAAATAACGTTAAAAAGTTTTTAGCTAAGCTAATAAACGCAATATATTAATAGAAAAACAACTAAAATCAAACATTTGGTAAAAAAAAAATTTATAACATTTCCCGGATTTTTCATTTTTTGTTAACTTTAAAAAATCATTATAAACAAATGAAAAAACTTTTATAAACTTTTACAACGGAATCTTGTTTATTATGTATATAAAAAGACCTCCCAGAAAGAAAAAAAATTTTAGATACATTATTTAAAGTTTTACAACAAGTTTTATGAAAGATTAGGACCACGAAAAATTAGTTCATTAACAATTGAATAACTTTAACATAAGTCAAGTTAAAAATTATTTTCCAACTGGGCTGTGTTCCTTCAAGTGTCTAGATGACACTATAATTTATTTAGATTTTTAAATTAATATTGAATACTATAAAAAAATTATTTTGTGTTGCACACTTTGCTTGGCGGCGACGCGACGACGCGGAAACCGCCGCCGCCGCGCGGAGCTATATTTTCAACGTCAAATTAAAATTATAAATAATGGAGCTACAATTCCTGACTTATTTTGCTGAAATTTTCTCCTCTTTCAGGATCTTTTTTGAAATTTCAGCTATCTTCAATATTTTTTTAGTTATAGTTAAAAAACGGAGACTCCCTTTTTTCTCTTCGTTTTTTGTTTATAACAATTGCTATTTTTAATTGCGGATAAATTAAAAAATACTTCTTTCTCTGAATTTAATTCCGAATCCAATGTACTAACAACCATATTTTTAGGATTACAATAACTATTTTTCGCAGAAAACTCACTTCTCGACTAGACTAGTGGTTTCCTTCTTATCGGTAAGTAGCTACTGATTTGTAGATTGAAACAGAAATCTACCTGAGCCAGACCAATTTTTAAGCTGTAAATTTATTTTGAAACTACCAAGGCTACAACATAAATAACGATTTTATGTGGGACACCCTGTACGTAAAATTTAATCTTTATTCTTAATAAAGAAAAATTAGTACATATTATTGGTTTTTTATGCGTTATATTTTCGTACTACTTAAGCTTTACAAAATCTTATTACTTAGGTACCTACCTACTTTTAAAATATTACCCATATTTATATATCAAAGATAATATCAGACCATTATGGGTCCCATATTCTGTAAATAGTGTTTTCCGCAAAGACAAATAATTTCAAACATTTAATAACTGAATAATCTAAAGCTTATCAAATAATAGGAATGTTATGTCATGCCACCTGAGTATTTTCAAAGACGCCGGCCGCAGTAAAACGAATAAACAGGTGCAAAAAACGATCAAACCATTAAGGTTTTAGGTACTGAAATCTACGAAAATACTATCTTTTTTATATATAATTCCACATGTAAATATTCTTATAACATTTACTTGCTTAGTCCTACATATAAAATTGTTTACTTTTTATAAGTACGTGAAAATAATTGTTAAAATGTGGGGTTAGGATAATAGCAAACGCATGTTTTGCAAACGCTTTTTTTTAGTTATTATTTTATTTGGGTAAATTTAAACGGTAACCATGAATAAACAAAACATCAAGGATTTTATTTTTGTGCTTACCCCTACTTTTGTTCTACACGTTTTACTTTTAAAGATTTCAGTACCTAAAAACGCCAGAAATTTCACTATTTCTCGGCCAATACAATTTACAATAAACCAACTCTGTGTTTTCGCTTTCATTTTCAAGGGTAGCGACACCTGTGACAGAGTACACAAACTAATTTTATTTAGAAATTCTTGTAGAAGATAGAAACCGCTAAAATTCTGGTTTAAATATATAATATAATATAATATAACATGGAGTCGTGTGTAAAATGTTGTCATCTTACTTGAGGACACAAATTATAGAATTGTTAATAAATATTAATCTGAAAATTAAATACAAATGATCCTAAGTGTCCGTTCTAGTGAGTGAAGTAGTTTGGTTATTGTGCCTGACCTAGTTCCGTCGTAAATCCAATATATTGGCAGACTAACAGTATGGTTAAAATTGAGGTACTTTGGCATTTATTTAAATTATTCTTCTGTTCTCATGAGCATTGAAATTTATTTCACTCACTAGCGGGAACCATTGCGAATACATTGATATATAATAATATTCAATTATGTTAGTTTCTTCGATGATTTGTGTCCTCATCTGAAGCTCTGTTACATGGTAAAAATATACATACTAAATCGCCCCCTTAAAGCAGCTTACTTGTGTTTAAAAATACATAAGAGTGGAAAATCTCGTCATCTCTCTTTTTAAAAGTCGCCGCTTTGAAATTCTACTACACATTTGCATTTTCCTTGTTTAATTATTCAGTATAAGGAGCGGAACGCGTTCGGCCTCAATCTTAGAACGGCGAAAAAGCTTCTCTTTTGGAGAGCGACGCGAAGGCGAAATCTAGAGTTTGTCCCGGTCGATTGTCAAAGCTTTCTGGATTGGATAAACAGGGCCTAATCTTATCGCAAACGGGATAGATGGAGTTCGTGAGGGGAACCTCTCGGCCGGTTGACAGCCGAGTAATTTTGCACCTGTTGTGTCTTGCGATAAGTAATGAATGGAAAGAGACGGTTGGATCTATTATTCAGTTTATTAAGATTCGCGATCTCGCAGGGGTAGGAAGGGGGGATGGGGCGCCGGTGGAATGAGAAAGGACGGAAGTGAGGGGCAATATTGGGGTAATTGGCTGTAAACGAATGTTTAATTGAAAATGAGAAAACGGAACGAAATAGACATTGGGGTGGCTCTTTAGGTGTTTTGAAGGAATTTATTACGCTTGAAAATTTAAACCCCGAAAACGAGTCGTTTTTTAAATATTTCAATATTTCCTATTTAAATGAAAAATGTTGGGCATAGATAAATGCCAATAGAGAATAGAGCCCGTAAAGGTTTAAATAAACTACAATAATTAAGGCATTCTTTTATTTTATTAATACAAATTATGAACATTAAAGGTCCCAAGTGCGATACCTTGAGATACTCCTGAAGATATCATATCATCTGATGATGCGATCTATAAGCATATTCATTTACATAATGAAAATTAATATCAAATGGATTTATTTGGGTTGGATGCCCATGTGGATAACCAAAAAGGATGTTTAATTTATGGATATCCAAAACAGGTCCATGGATCAGGATCAGAAATGGACAAAGACGGACATCCACAGATCATAATGCTGTTGTTATTATTTTAAAAAATATTCTTATTGCGCCTCACTATTATATTTGTGTCTTTCCTATTTCAATGTCACCGCAAAAATATCAGCACAGATTTCCAACATTTTTTTCCTCTTACCTTTGGTGGAATTCATTTTTATTTGCTCTACAATTTGGCTTAGTCAAGATGCACGTAGACAGCGTCGCGCCGAGCGGTGCATCAGAAGTGAACAGTAATGACACGAACTCGACGCGAAGGCCCAAATAAAGTAGGAATTCCTTGTAAGGGTATTCGTACTTCAGCATTCATGAGATATTTCGACCGTACAAAAGGTGTTTACTTTACGGATACGTACTTTAGCCGGTATTTTCTCCTTTGCCGTTTTTGAAGGCATTAAATATTCAGTTTGAATCGAGGTGATATCTTTCAAATAATATTTATTTCAAAAGAAGCGCTACACGAAGGGAAAAATATATAAAAACATGTTGATATCTTACAAAAATTTATTTTTCGTATACCAAGGATCAACTCCTACGTATGTTCTCTGATCCTTGTTGCTCTTTTTGAATTTCAACGACAATTTATTGTGATATTGCTTAACTTTATGAACTAAAAATGAGATGCAAATTCATTTCTGCTTGGCGGACAGAATCTTAACGGATAACCGAATTATAAAAACAACTTATTTACTTTATTTCCTACTTTCTTGCATTCTTAATGTATTTTATAACTTGCAAAAGCAATCGTCAAGTTGCTACAACTTTCCCCGTTAGCATGTTTTGAATACCAGTTTAACTTTAATACATAGCAGGCAACCAGGTATACACCAATTACTTAGCGAGCTCAGTTGCAGCATTTCATATCCGGAAACGGAAGTAAATTGTAATGCTCGATTCCGTATAATAACTATATCTGGAATGGGACAGTGCGTGAGGCAATATTTTATGCAGAAGTCGTTACTGTCATGCTGAAAGTGGCTTTAATAAATAAGGCAAACATTTCTGCGGTTCCCTTTCTCTTTGAAGGCTCGAATTTTGGCGCAGCACACTCCTCAGTCAGTGTTAGTTATTCTGTAATGCCTAAGGGAAGGGCGGTGTCAAAAGGCTTGTAAAGTCGAAACCTAGCGTGATAGTTAATCGTACCAGCGAGGGCGCTGGTCGAAAATTGTGGTTAATACAGTACGGCTTTTTATCAACCAATTCTGTTACCGTGACATATGTGGCAATCCAAGTCATTGTTCAGTGTTGTAAGTGAATAAATGAATTGTTATTCAATTTTGAATATGTTAGGAGCACTGGCCAGGCACCCATCTCCTGCTTAAAGATTGCAAATTCGCAGAGTTGATGTTCGATCACTTTTGGATTTGGTGTCTGGCGTCCTCTGATTTGGCGGGCTCTCTTGTATTGGATTATGGCTGACCTTGAATGATGAATCTTCCTGGATTGCTCAGAATGATGGACAGGGTTTTGTGTTAATTAGGTCCGAATTTCGAATATATTTTGGATTTTCCGAATTTGGACCTAATTCTCGACACGTAAATCGAATCGTCGGGACTGGGGGCTTCTGCATCGGGAAAATTGGAAACATCGGTGAAAAGTGTATGCTGCGTCGTTATGGATGCAGCGACAGTCTTCGTGGCTTGGGGCGGTATCGACTGCTGTATGCAGAGCTATCGTTGGATGGTTGGAGTTTATTTGTGTGCGACGTTGGAAAAATTGGAAACATCCGCAAAAATTTCGCAAAATTCTTCAAATGTGTGGAATATCTTGTAATTTGCATGCATTGCGACTTTTCTTGCGCTTGAAGTCCCCGACTGCCGGCCATCGAGAGAGAGCTATTAGCTGTGAATCGGAGTATGAAACGCTGGGGTCGACGCCCACTGCGGTCGACAATATACACATAACTAATACCCTCTTCAAATTCTCCACCGACGTTCTCATTAGAGGAAATGGCGGGAGTGCGCGGCAATCGTGCCTGATTTTGTAAATCAGCGGTTTTGTTGGTCTGGAGGACCGCATTATCTCACTTGAGTTGGATGAATCGGATCCACGGACAACCGTATAATTAATTTTATTAATCGGGCGCAATTGGCTAGGTGGATAATTATCCGTTCGATTAATTTTAATATTGGGCAGTTCGTTTCGGACCCAGGATGGGAGAAAATGCGACAGCTCGTTTTCGGGCGTTCGATGTTAGGTAGCTGGCATCTAAATTGGAAACATTATGTTGTACTAAACGTGTATTTGACGTCTTTTATTATTTACCATTGGTGGGATTTTCAAAAGGTAGCAAGAAATTGACAAATATTTCATTAATATGTCTTTATGAGTATTTGAAACTCGCAGGGAAGGACTCTCTTTTAGGTACGCTTTGACATTGTCCAGCAGATAATTTCGTATAATGGAGGTGTCCATCTTCGCACAATCAAGAAGAAGTTTGTTTCAAGTGATCGTCGGTAATCCCTGCTCAAATATTCAACTTAAACTTGAACGATGCTGGAAGTGAACCCGTTTAATTACATGCGGATTTTCAAGTTCCCAAACATGTGTGTTGTGAACATTCTGCATACACAGGAGAAGCTGCCAATGCATTTTGTCTTGATTCGCCATAAATTAAAACAGTATCCATTAATTCTGAACTGATTATACCTAGGATTAAGGTATAAGTATCACTTCCATTTGGGAGTAGTGCTATTTTCAGTTAAAATAGCAATGTCAAATAATTTGATAGACTTATTTCATACTAATTTGTCTATACTGTCCAGCTACGTACTGTTTTTAAATGTAACAGTTTCAAACTTGTTAATATATTCTTAATCTATGGTGAATGTCGGCCAAACGCTAAAGAGGCATCACATTTTGTCTAACGGACTGGGAAATTATAAGAACATCATGAAGGATACACCGTACGAACTATACCATTTTTTACATTACAAGCAACATAAAAAATATATAAAACTGTCGACGATGACGCTGTTACTGGCCATCAGGGTTATTCGTCTAACAAGGTTAATTATTTTTCGAATTGAACTTTTACGACTGAAGTAACTGTAGATTCCCCAGGGGTATTTTTGAGTCAATCATTTTAGCAAGTATTGCAGTTCTCGTAAAGACATAATACCCTTGAGTTCCAGCTGGTCTCGGGATTCTGCAAGTTGTAAAACATGCCGGCTATCTGGCGGAGGGACCGATTTATTCTCAGCGCCGTTGAAATAAAAATCGCTGCCAGTTATGTAACGCCAGGATTTCCAACTACAACTCTTTTATGTCGGGCGGCGGCCGTTAAACGGGATTTATGTTTTCGAAAAGTTTGAAATGCGAGATACAAAGTTGTCCAATTGCAAAAGATGACGTAGCTCTAGTCTATAATAACTACACCCCAACAGGGATGCTCGTCTATTAAGGAGTACCACAGGGTTTAAATTGCAGGCCCCTGCCTTTCAAAATCGTCATTAATGATTTAGTTCGTTCCATAAAAGTTGTACGATTTCCATTCTAATGTTTCTAAACAGTTCGACAACAACTTTAAACAGTTTAGTATGTAGACATACATTTAGAAGCAAACTATTTATATAGAAGAAGGGGCAGTACATTAGTATGATGATAAGATCAAATTTTACTAGTCACTTCACTACGGCTTTTTGGTTCGTATTATTTATTAACGATTAAAGCGAACATTTTGTGCAATAAGTCTGATACTACAGCGAACATGTAGAATTATCTCAAAATCAATACCACTCCAGCTACTCCAGGAGCGATGTTAGTGTGTATTCGGTATATAAATTGGGTTAGTTTGTGTACAATCAAGGCAAATAATCCTTTATCAAGTATTAATCAGTGCAAGCACCTTGATGCACTTGCAGTTAAATTATGTAAACACATTAGGATTTCCTGAGAGACTGTACATATCTGACTAATATACAGGGTGATTCAGTTATAATGTGATTAATTTTAACAACGTATACGGAAGGCCTAATAAAGACGAAAAGATTCGAAAAAAAATTACTCGACATTATGAACAAAGTGCTATGGATGGATGAGTGAGTGTCTGTTTAGCCGTACTGACATTTTAAATAGTTAGGTACCATACTACTCTTTGAAAACCTATATCTCAGAATAAGTATACGTAGGTACTACAAACTGAATAATTAATTGAACATAATACTAAAAACTCATATTCAATTATAAAACGCAGAGAAAACGTACAATATTATAAATTCTAAATTGCAATAACCTAACATTCGAAAACAATTATTATACATTTGGTTTTATTAACAAATTAATAATACTTGGTAACAATTAAAATGTAAAAAATATCTTATTCATTCATGTGTCTAGGTCTGTTTTTGTCGTTCACTATTAAAAACAAAGTAAAAGCTAGGTTAGTGACTGAATGTGGTAGGTCAAGCTTCAATCTTGATAAACCTTTGTAGGTCCGCAGTTAGCGGTCCCAAAAAGTGATTTTGATTTAAATTTAAACAAGTTAGCAATTTTTTTAATGTCTTCAAGCAACCGATGAACATTGAGTCCAAATGTATATAGGGACTTAACAGAAATTATATATTTATAGAAAGGCACATAGAATCTACTTTGTCGTTTAGTGTATAAATTGTCTAGTGTATGAAAAGTTCACAAAATTAACCATATTAGTATTTTGTTTGTATGCTTTAAAAATTTTGTTGCAAGAGATACTGTTTGTAACATCCCCTATACAGGGTGTCCCATAAGCACATGATCAAAAAGGTACTGCGATATTCTTTGGCTCAAAAGAAGACGATTTGACCTAAATTCCATTAAGAAAAAATGTCTGGCTCCTCTGTTATTGACTGTCAAAGTTATTGAAAAAAAATATGTTTCTTGTAATATCTGGAGAATGTTACGATGGATTTTAATAAAACTTGCTGTGGACTTGTTCCTAAGTAAAACTCATGTTTATCACTACTACTCAAGTACAACAACTACTCACTACAATTACTACTGTCGTAGTAAGCGATGATGTCATTTTATAATAAATGAATTGTCAATCAGTTCGTTTCGAATGGCGTTTTCTAATGAAGAGGTGACTGATTGATCAAAGTCTTAGGGTTTTGCGAAGACAACTTGGGTGGGAGTGTACGCGTCTACGTGTCGCGATACCCAAATCGACGGGTTCCAGATTACCGATTTACATGGATTGAAAAGAGTGTGGGATACTGGGCCATTTAATGTTCGAGCCGCTGAAAATTATTTCAATTTTCTGACGAATACTTTTCCGGTTCTAATGGAAGATGTCCCTTTCGATCTTCGTGCTCAGATGTGCTTCATGCACGATGGTACTCCTCCGCAGTTTAGTACAAATGTAACTGCACATTTAAATAATACTTTTCCACACAAGTGGATCGGAATAAGAGGGAGAGATGTTCCTGTCGAATGGCCCCCCAGGTCCCCCGACTTTACGTTGTTAGATTTTTTTTCTATGGGGAGTCTTGAAGAATAAAGTTTACGCTACTCCTGTGGAATCCCAGGAAGAATTATTGCGTAGGATTCAAAACGAGGCGGACGTAATACGGAAAGATCCAAAAATGTAGAGGATGGCTCAATCCAATTTCAATCGAAGGATCCAGCTATGCATCCAGGAAAATTGGGGGCATATCGAACATGATTTGTAATTCCACCATCATCTATCGTATCTATGTACAATGTACATAACTATCATCCAGTTTTAATAAAGAGAATTACGTCTTTTCTAAGTACGTCTTTACATTTCTTGAGTGTTAACAAAAAATAAATCTAATGAAGTATAATGATATTCAATCCGTCGCATTGCGACAGACTTTAAAGTTGCGACCATTTTACTTTCAATATTGATATCCTAGGTAAAAGAATTGGCAATTATTATTAGAGAAAGCTGCTTCTTGTAAAAGGGCAGATTTACTGCGATACATTTAAAATTGTTAAATCGCAACGAAACAGAAAACAATTTTTTGCGTAAAAACTATGAATGCTACAAGATTTTACCAAGATACTTACTACGATAGTAGTGATCGTAGTGAGTATTTGTTGTACTTGAGTAGTAGTGATAATGATAGTCTAAAAGTGAAAAAAAAATTTTGCGTAAAAACTATGAATGCTATAAGATTTTACCAAGAGCACGAAAACCTGGAAAAAGGATTGATACATCAATAAAAATAAAATGAATTAATTCCAGCGACCAAATAAACAGTTCTGGTAATTCTTGTATTAAGACACTCAAGAATTTACCACTAGCCCAAGGCAGATGGACGCGGTTGCTTCATCAAAACATGAGTTTTACTTAGGAACAAGTCCACAGCAAGTTTCATTAAAATCCATCGTAACATTCTCCAGATATTACAAAAAACATTTTTTTTCTCAAGAACTTCGACAGTCAATAGCAGAGAAACCAGACATTTTTTCTTAATGGAAGTTAAAAAATTTTTTAATTTTAAAAAAAGTTAAATTCGACCAATATTTAAACAAGCGCAAGAGCTCTCCTAATTGACGGATTCGAATTTTTCAAAAAGCGTTTGAAAGCTTGAGAGCCCTTCTATATGTGATCAAATTTCCAAGTATTTAAGGGCCTTGGTTTTTGCTGTGCAAAATTTTGAAAATTTGCAATTTTTTTTTTCAAAATCTGGATTGCAAAATTATGCAAAATCTATTGAACCGATTTTGATGACATTTGGTGTGATGATTCTACATAACATGAACTTTTCTTGAGCCAAGTATGAAGGTCCTATACCCAACTTGAAGACCCCAAAAAAATTCCCTAAAAAATAATGTTTTTTAACCCCATTTTTGGTGATTTTTTTGATTTTTACGATAATAATCATGATTCATTCGATTTGTAACTAATCATATTTTGTAAAATTTAATTACAAACATTTTTTTTCTCTTCCATTTTCGCCTAAAATCAACTCTTGAAAAAAAGATACATAATTAAATAGGAAGAATAATATGACATTTCTCGAATTTTTTTAACTTATTGTGCCGCCAAAAGTTAAGCCCACGTTTTTTTTATGCGCATAGAAAAATTTTCATTTCTCGTGATATTTTAAAGCCAAAAAGCTAAAAATCTCCGTGGATATACGATTTACCCAAATAAGGATTCTTTGAAACAAATACCGTCTGGACTAACTGTAAATGTTGAGATATCAACTGAACCCGATGATTTATTTTTTTTAAATTAATTTTTAAAATATGTAACAATTTATCACTGACATTAAGATGTTAAAAATAAATTGTGATGATAATTATTAAAAAAAAACTTTCCCAATAATTAATGTTTCAGGGTACCAGCACAGTCTATCTTGTCAGCAGCATCAACCACAGAACATGGAAAATAGGACTTAAGGTAACAGCATGCTTTATTCTGTTGTGCAGAACTGCTCATCTTGATCCTTCTTCGAACTGAAGCTTGCTATAGCCTGATACAGTCTGATTAAAAAGTGTGTGAAAGTCCATTCAATCAAATCACTATTATGTGTAAGTCGATCTTCTGCAGGGGTCCATTGGCCTCCCCCTCAACCAACGGCACAGGCGTGCGTCGTTGAGCAAATTCGCCAGTCATTAAAACTTCCCCGACGCTGCATGCACATAATAATCGTCCTGCCGAACGACTTTTTGCTGCAGCAACACATTTAAGCCTCAGTACTAAGTTACCGATCCACAGCCAGGGGACCAGTAAAAAGTTCCTTTAAAAAACTCCAGCTTAACGCCATAATTTCGAATGCAAATCCGACGGGGTTATAATTTACATATTTATACGCCTTTCTCGTAAAAGTGGGCGACACTGATAAAAAGTAATTAACAGTTAGGGAAAACGTACGGGACGGTTCGAGATAAGGTGTACAGCCCTTTATCTGGTTAGTTATTACATCACAAATTTAAATAATGATGAAAATTATAACCGGGAATGACAGGACTCTGACGGTAACGAACAGGATGTCCGACGAGATCCGAACCTCAGGATTGAGCCTACACTGTAAAAAAATCGGTGTGAGTGAAAGCAATAAAGGCTCGGAGTGAATCCAGAGAGTGAAATTATTGAGTATATTTTCACTCAATATTGGACATTTTAATCATTTCCCTCATTTATGATTATATCACTACATATTATAAAACAAAGTCCTCCGCCGCGTCTGCCTGTCTGTCTGTTCGCAATAAACTCAAGAACTACTGCACCGATTTTCATACTGTTTTCACCAATGGATAGAATGGTTCTCGAGGAAGATTTTAGTATATAATTTGTTAAGTTTTTGTATACATTAACGATATTTGTTGGAGGTGTCGGAAAAATATAAGCCGTCTGGGAGCTTTCAACGAAAACGCTGCCTAAACCTTTTGAGATATAACAAAATAATGTATGGTGGAATTGTGTATCTTATATAGGTCTACAGAAAAGTCCGCGATGGCATATGTCTATCTCTTAAGCATAACATACTATATCCATTTTAATACTTTAAAAAATGTGCAATTATAAAGCGGTAATTGGAAAGCTATTTACACAAATACGGTAATAATCCTTATCATTTTAAATACGTTAGTTGGCTTGACCATTTCATGAAGATTATTTTTTCCCTTTACACCATGCAAATTAAATGAATACCTTAGGAGATATAGCAAAATCAAAATAATGCGGAACGAAATTATTTTTCGGTCGCCGTGACCGGGCCCCGCGGCACCGCGCCTCGCATCCGGGCCGGGGGGTCCGAAAATTTATGTAGTGTATCAGTGTATGGTGGAATTGTGTATCTTACATATGCCTACAGAAAAGTCCGCGATGGCATATGTCTGTATGTTAAACTACCTATATCCATTTTAATACTTTAAAAAATTGGCAATTATAAAGCGGTAATGTAAAAGCTATTTACACAATTTAAGCATTTCATGCACATTATTTTACTCTCTTACACCATATAATTTAAATGAATATCTTAGGAGTAATCGCAAAAAAATTACGGACGCGAGAATAAAATTCAAGCGCCTCGCTTCGCTTGATGCGATCGCCGAACGATAACGCGCGCGTGATCCTTTAATAAACTGACTTGGAGCGAATGGAGGTGACGACTGACGACTGTGTTTTCTTTCTGGGTGTTGTTGGAAAGTTATAATTGCTTTCGATATTTTAAGGTCACATTTTTGTTTTGTATTTGTTGTCTTTAGGTAGTCGGAACATACATAGATACTTGCAAACATACTTTTATTTCATCGAGTTTTAATAATTTGTTTGTTTTTTTCTTATTGTGAATCATTTAAAACTTCATAGTCGCATTTTTGTTTCGTGTTTGTTTTCTTTAGGTAGTTAGATACCTAACTACTTACTTATTAATTAAAATTGATAGTCCTGAACATAGGTAGGTACTTTAATTTAATTTGTTTTGTTTTCACATTGTTGGTAAAGGTTTTGCATTTTTAGTTTTGAATTCGTTTGTTGTCTTTAGGTATATAGATATATCGTGAGTTATTTTAAAATTAATATTAGGGTCGCATTAGATGAAAGATGATTGATTTTTTGTTTCTTACGATTTAACTCAAAAACTACTCAACCAATTTTACCGAAAGCTACATCTCCTCGGAGTAATATATGCTATTTTATATTTACCCGTGCGAAGCCGGGGCAGGTTGCTAGTTTAAACTAAAACTGAGTACTTTCATTCAAATATAGGTACGCCTTAAATAAATTCTTCACGTAAATTCGTATTTGGTGCAGTTGTACCTGTCAGAGTAAATGTCTTCATTACTGAGTGAGTTTAAATGTATATTAATTTCGAGTAATTTGAATGGCGTCGTGAAGATGGCGCCACTTACATATTGCTTCTGTAATTTTGACCACAGTTGATAGGGGCCCGTTAGATGCTCCAGAAAAGCGTGATCGCCAGGAGAAAAAGCCTTACCCGGCGGCGGCGGGTCTCACCTGGCGGGTCTCAGCCAGTACAGGAGGAGGTTCCGCGAAGTGTATTAATTTCAATATTGTATATCCTAATTAATCATTTATGAGTGATTTATTTTTGCACTCAATATTTAGTTAATTAAAAACCAAATCTGAGTAAAAAATGACTCAATAATACCTAGTTAATCATATTAGAGAAAAAGTCAACTCTAAATTGGTTTTATATACTCAGAATAGAGTCAAAAGTCGTTCAATTGATAGTTAGCAGTAACTCGGATTTGAGTAAAACTCAATGATTTGGGATGCAATAGTTTCGTCCAGTTGTACTCACACTAATAGAGTGAAAATGTGGACAGAAATTGACACATTATTGAGTAAAATTGAGTGAAATTTGAGTGACCCTACTCTTTATACCAGCAATCGATAGGGCGCCAAATTTATCGCTCTATCGATTGCTGATATGAAAAATGGGATGTTCCTTTTAATATTTTCAAGATGACCATAGTTCGACCCTGAAAATTGAGGTTAAGATCAAATTCAAAGTCACCGACTCATAGGTTTCAAGATATCCTACAATTAGTACCTTAGTTTTTTTGATAGGACTGAAAGACTCTGTACAGAAAGCCACCTTTTCCTATTGTAAACATATTTTATTCTTAGTAAAACGTTCTACTCTCTCGTTCTTGGGTTTGTTTTAGCAAAAGTGTACCTCTTCATTACGTCCTTTGTTCCCAGTAATAATGTTCAGTTTTATTACGTTGTTCGTTTTGACCTGTTTGTCCTTATCCTCTGCAACAACTTTCGTCTTAATTTATTATGCTTTTGACTTTGGTTAATAATAACGTTTCTTTTCTTGTCCTTGGTACTGTCTTAACAAAAATGTTCCTCTTTATTTTGATTTTGACTTGTTCTCAACAAGAGTGTTTTTATTCTTTGTTCTCAATAAAGACTGTTTGGTATTTACTTTGTTACTGATTTTAACTTTGTTCTTAGCTAGAAGGTTTCTATTTATTATGTATTTGACATTGTCCTCAGCAAGAACCTTAATAGTTGTATTCTTCACTTTCTAATAAGAAGAACGTTCATCTTATGAATGACAACGAATACAAGTTTTATAATTGAATATGAGTTTTTAGTACATATTATGTTCAATTAATTATTCAGTTTATAGTACGTATACCTTATGGTGTGACTTATTGCTTTTCAAAGAGTAGTATAGCATATAGTCTTTCCGAAGGCAGTTGAACATGTATAAAAACGCCTAGCAATAAAATTTAATTTCCTTTAAAAAATAATAATTTGTATATAATGTGAAGAAAATTTCTATTGTACCTATGTTTTGTATAACACCTCGTTTAATAACAGGGAAAATTGTGGATACGAAACTTTTGTTAATATGTGAATTCTATTTATAATTTCATTATCTGATTTTTCGTTTTCTTTTTTTTTAAACAATCGTAAATATTTAAAACGAGACGCTGAGATTGGACATGTAAATCTTTATTTTTAAATTCTAAATCATCAACAACCGGTTCTACTAATTCAAGATTGTCCGCCGGTATTTCGTTTTGTTCCGTTTCAAAAGATCTCCAAAATGCCACGTTGTAAAATATTAGTAAACAAAATATCCCTCTTATTTCTCCCTTTCGCAGTTGTAATGTGAATGATAAATAGAAGGTGCCTATAGTAAATTAAAATTACCCGAATCACACCAAATTCCGCATTGCTGCTAGGTAATTTGTCAACAACTGAAATTTATGGCCCAGTCGCCCAGTGCGGATGTGTTTGTCCGCCGTTTGCCCGTGCGCGCATTTCTACCACCTCCACGTTTAGTTCGACCAGACTTTTATACGGGCATTGGGCATGGCTAAATAAATATGAGAACAAGTTTTTCAAATATTTCAGTGCCGAGTTGCTGCGTAGCGACTGAACTTGGTACATACATAGTTTTCAGTTGAAATCGGAGATACTATACACACCAATTTAAAATGTCAGTACGGCTAAAACAGCACTTACCCGTCCATAATAAAGTTGGGATCCGCTGCACTTTGTTTTTTAAACCAATTGCAAAATTAAAGACGAGTGGGGAAATCAGTTGTTTCGCTTCGACGTTCGAACGTTCTTAGTCCGCCGGTGCGTTCCCTATTGCAAGTAAGGCGTACTTATTTTTTAAAAGAGTGAGTACATTTTTCGATCTTCTATCTCTATTATAGTCTGCTTAGAAATGAAAGAGAGTAATAAAAGCTTATTATGTATGCAAATCGTAAATAAATGTAGTACTGGTGCTTATATTCAATATTTTTATATTATGCACTTTCAGTATAGATGAGGTCTACTTTTAACAAAACTTTGTGCGATCGGACTGTACTAAATTGTAGCAGGTAGCTAAAATTTAATCCCCGACAATCCGTCTTTGTCTATGCCGCTTCAATTTCTCGGTCCATTTCTCTTATAAGTAAACAATATAAAAACAGCATTTCAAAACATGAGGCTACTTTAAGCATCATAACCGGGTTAAGAGGGTTTTTAGTAATTCAAATAAAATTATTCAATATTATTATCAAAATATTTATTTAAATTTAATGAATAGACTTTTATTCCACACAAAAATATATGTATTTTGAAAATTCAAATTATGGTGAGTAAATGTAGTGTTGTATAAATGTACAATAAAGAAAATAAAAAAGTAGGTATATTAAAATTCATCCTCTGAATATTCTGATGAATTATCTTCGTCTCCTAGATTGATAACGATAGGTTCCACAGTAACGTCAATTAAATTATCGAGTTCCCACATTTTCTCCTCTTCTTTTTGTACATGATGTATACATCTTTGCCAGTTATCTGCAGTTACTCGTTCCAAGGAATTTTTTAACAAAATTTTCACGTCACTTAATTTAAACGTCGTATTATTTCGCGCTACATCTCCTTTTACCTGCGCCCAGACTAATTCGATTGGGTTAAGTTCACAGTGATAAGGTGGTAACCGTAGTACCGTTATTTGGCGATTTGTTGCCATTTCATCGATAACATATTTTTTCTGATCTTTATTAAGATTGACAAGTGTCAAAAGTTCCTTTTTCACCATATTTGTTTCAAAAGAAATGTTTTTTCCGGATAACCATTGAATTATATCGGCTTTCCTCCAAGCAGTCGTAGGCGTCCGCTCGGTCTGCCGTGAATGGTAACTGGCATTATCCATGACAATTACAGACCCCGGAGGAATAAGATCCAACATCTGTGTAAAATACTCTTCGAAAACATCTGCGTTCATGTCTTCGTGATAGTCACCTGTATTTTTAGATTCAAATAAAAGTAAACCGCCATCTACAAAACCACTGGCACTACCTATATGTGTCACTATTAATCTTCGCCCTTTACCTGAAGGTGCCTTGAACCCTGTTGAAAGTCCATCCAAAAATGCTTGTCGAAAACTTTTTACATTTTTATCTTGCCATACTTTTGTTACAGTATATCCCTCGTTGACCCAAGTTTCGTCTAGATAATAAATATTCCTCCCTTCGTCACGGAATTTTCTAATTGATCTTAAGTAGGATCTTCGCCAACAAATAATTTCATCTTTATCGATAAGAACTGACTTCCTGTTCTGCTTTTCCCAGCAAAAATTCAACTCTCGTAAGACGGCCCATAATTTGCTTCTACTGATTTTTGGCAAATCGTTGTCCTCTGAAAGTTCACTTAAAATTTTGTTTAGCGTTGGTATTTCTTTTTTAAAATAAAATGAGTGTACTTTTCTGCGAATGACATTTTTGAAGAAATCATCTATAACGACTTTTGACCTCCCTGTAGATGATTTTGGGGGATTTACAGTATCTTGTTCATTTTTTGTTTCCTTTAAAAGTCTGTAGATAGTCGATTTTCCAATCCCTGTCATTTTTGTTAGCATTAGTGTTACCCGATAATTACCTGAAACGAAATATTACCACGCCCATGGCCGGTTCTTATCTCGGGGTTTTATTACTCTCTTTCATTTTCAAACAGAGTATAGGCCTTTGCAATACGTGGTTAAAACTAATGAGATTATGACTAAATCACCTCGTGTGTTGAAAACCACAGCTGTCCAATTTTATATCGTAAGTATTTAAATTCGTTTTTAAGATATATATAAGAAGATAGATGTGGTAGCTACTCCACTACCACATCAGTTCTAAATAACACAGCCCCACAAGAAAAAGAAAAAAATTCTGTGCATCGGATTAGGTCACTATTTCCTTATGTTTTCGAGGTCGCTGAGTCCGAATCCGAGGCCCGTTTGATCTTGTCAGGTCAGGTTAAAGGTCATTTTAAGGTCTAATCTAGAAAAATTATTTTATGTCCATTAATGCAGATGCAGAGGGCAGTCTACGTGTAAAAATTTCATTACGTACGAGTTATAAAAAAATTTATCATTAATGGAATGTGAATACTCAAATTTCATCATAGAATACGAAACGAATATTACTATATTGTTAAAAATTCTCCCTCAGCTTCAAGCATGGTAAATATCCAGAACCTTCGTTACCGCGAATGATGAAAGTGTTCAATCAATAATGCTGTATAAAATTATAGTGTCGGATTTTCAAATGTGATTGAAAAAGATCATGCTAATGTGAAGACTCGTGAATGTTGAGAGTAATAAGATTGACCCCGATGCAACAAGATCAAATGGAGTCCTAATAAAGCGACCAAAAAAACCTGGAGTATTCCCACTAAACCCTATTAAGTTATTCAGTTTAATGGACTCAGCGATCGGAAAAAACATTTAATTTCTTTGGTTGCCCCCGCTATAGTGGTTTATCCTCAGTTTAACCTTGTAATGACCTTATAATGACCTTGAACCTGACCTAACAAGGTCAAATAAACCTCGGATCGTACTCAGCGACTCCAAAAACATATAATAACGATGGTGGGGACCACAGGGGACTTTTTCTCGGTTTGACCTTGAAATTACCTTTAACCTGATCTGACAGGGTCAAACGGACCTCGGATTCGGACAAGCAACCTCGAAAACATAAGGATATAGTGGTCTAGTCCGATGCACAGAATTTTTTTGTGGTGCTGTGTAATTTTAGTTCAATATTTTAATATACACTGTGAGATAATCAGGAGGTAACTATGTGTATGTTTATGCTCCAGTCCTGAGTTATCTGTTTCCAGTCAAGGAACATCAACAACAATTTTTTATTACAAATTATTGCCTGAGTACTTGTTTTCATATTTTGCACTCTGTTTTGATAATAATTTACCATTTAAAATTTATTCTAAAACCGAAAAGCCCAAAGTTGTTTTACGTCATTGTTATATTTCCGTTAGTAAATTCCTCATATCGTTAAACAGTTTCAAATTGACTTTGTACAAGTGCATTTCTCTCACCCAAGCTTCTCGATATAAATTACCCCAGAATGGGAATATTAGCAGTTTCCACATCCACCGTTATCTCCGAAGGTTTAATTTAGATAAAACGGAAACGTTCGATTTGTCAGTTGACGGCCCAGATTTATTAACGTATTGATAATTTATTGTCCGTCATATATTAACGTTGCTCGCTATAAAATTACAGCTGGAAAATATATTATTAATGAGTTCGGTAACAATGTTCCAAATATTTGTTAGTAAATAGGACATATTAAATTAACTTTACATTTCTTTTCCATACGGCCGTCCCTGGGGAAGCAAATTTTGCTCCGATTTTTAATTACAACCAGCAAACTTTTTCCTTTGTTAAGAATACTTTTGAGGCCGACAAAGTGTTGGAATCAATTTTGCCGACGATAACAGAACGGACGCCCCGCTTATTTGACTACGAAGCCCTCCGGGCATCCCGGAACATCCCGTGATGGACGCCAATGGCGGTGCGCGTCGACGCCGAGATTTAATAAAGTTGAAAAGGGTTACTTCAAAGAATTATATGGAATTTTCTGGAGTCAAGTACTCAGGCTTTATTAAAATCGCGATTTATATTCAAAATAACGCCGCGATCGTTTATTCGTGCTTGCTTGCGAGGGTAATTTTCTCTATATGGTGATGATAAGAGCTGGAGCGGTTCATTCATATATTATTTTGTAACTAAATGTGTTTTCTCCTCTCTGTCAGACCTCTCGCTTCTGTCTGATGCTTGTCGTGGAGTTCTCAGTGTTTCGAAATGCCCGACTAAATAAACATTCCCGAACAAAATTAAAAACGCTGCTCTTTCAGCTTTGTTCTTGAAATCAATATGCGAAGCAAGCAAAATAAATGAAACAAATGAGGGTAAAGAATTAGAAATGATTACACTAGGAATAAAACATTTTTTCGCTTTACTTCAACAATACAACAATAGTGTGCTTGTTATTATGTTCTTGACTTTGTTTCCAATAATAATGTTAATTCTTATTGTGTTTTTGGCTTTGCTCTTAATAAAAACATTCGCCTCTGTTGTGTTGCCAATTTTGACTTTGTTCTTATTAAGACCGTTTCTTTGTTCTTGATTTTGTTCCCTGTAAGAATTATTCTGTTTGCCACTATGACTGTTCTAAGAAGAATTTTTATCTTATTTTGATTTTACTTTATTCTTAGTAAAATTCTCCTGTTTCTGGTTTGTTTTAGCAAAATTATTACTTTCTTGATTTTGTTCCCAGTAAGAAAGTCAATTTTTATTTTGTTCTTGACTTTGTTTCAAGAAAGAATGTTCATTTTTATTTTGTTCTTCACTTTCCTTGGTAAGATTTTTCAACTTTATTTGTGTTCTTGATTTTGTTCTTAATAAGAATACTTTTCTTCCTGCTCTTCTTCCTGATCTTGGTACTGTCTCAGCAAAACTGACTAATATTATGTTTTTGATTTTACTAGTAAGCATGCTTTTATTCTTTGTTCTCAATAAAAACTTCGAATTTACTCTTCGTTGTTTTTAACTTTGTTCATGCGACATTATGTTATCTGTAGTATTTTTGCTTCCAATAATAATGCTAATGTTAATTCTTATTCTGTTTTTGACTTTGTCCTTAATAAAAACATTCGCCTCTGTTGTGTTGCCAATTTTGACTTTGTTCTTATTAAGACCGTTTCTTTGTTCTTGATTTTGTTCCCTGTAAGAATTATTCTGTTTGCCACTATGACTTTGTTCCAATAAAATTTTTTATCTTATTTCGTATTTTACTTTATTCTTAGTAAAATCGTTAGCTTTTCTCCTGTTTCTGGTTTGTTTTAGCAAAAGTGTGCCTCTTTATTACTTTCTTGTTTTGTTCCCAGTAACAAAGTTAATTTTTGTTCTATTCTTGACTTTGTTTCAAGAAAGTATGGCCATTTTTATTTTGTTTTTCATTTTCCTTAGTAAGAATTTTCAAATTTTATATTTATGTTCCTGATTTTGTCCTTAACAAAACCACTCTTCTTCCTGTTTTTGGCATTGTGTTAGTAAAACTGGCATTCTCTATCGTGTTTTTGACTTTGCTAGTAAGAATGTTTTTATTCTTTTTTCTCAATAAAAAACTTCGAATTTATTCTTCGTTGTCTTTAACTTTGTTCTTAGTGGGAACGTTTAATTTTTTCTTGGTCTTGTTCTCAGCAAAAATGTTCATCTTTATTATGCCCTTGTCTTTGTTCTTGTAAGGATGTTCATCTTTATTCTGATTTTGACTTTGTTCCCTATAAAAATTTTTATTTTTAAATACGTTTTTTATTTCGGTTAAGAATGCTGCTTTATATTATGCCCTACAGTCTTGACTTTGTTCTCAATAAAAATATATCTCTTTATTATGTCAGTGACATTGTTTTCACTAAGAATTTTCATCTTTATTATGATCCTTTGTTTGTTTTTAATAAGAAGTTACTAATTATTGACTTTGTCTCAGCAAAAGCGTTCTTTATACATTTTTGACTCCTGTAAGAATAATTTTCACTCTGTTCATGACTGTTCTCAATAAAAATATTCGTCTTTTATTTTATTTTATTACTGATTTTGAACTTTGTTCCTAGAAGAACATCCATCTTTATTACGTTCTTGACTTTGTTCTCAAAAAGAACATTCTTTTTGTTCTCATGAGAAAATATTTTTGGACTTTCTTTTCTTAATTTGTTTCTATTCCTGTTTTTGATTTTGTTTTTGTTACGAACATCTTTATTATGTTCTTGACCTGGTTTTGAACTCAATAAGAACATTCTTTTTGTTCTCATAAGAAAATTTGTCTTTGCTGAATTTTGGACTTTCTTTTCTTAATTTGTTTCTATTCCTGTTTTTGATTTTGTTTTTGTTACGAACATCTTTATTATGTTCTTGACCTGGTTTTGAACAAGAATTTTCATCTTTATTATGATTTTTTGATTTTTTTTTTAAATAAGAAGGTACGAATTATTGGCTTTGTCTCAGCAAAAACGTTCTTTATACATTTTTAACTCTGTACCTGTAAGAATAATAATTTTCACTCTGTTCATGACTTTGTTCTTAATAAAAATATTCGTCTTTTATTTTATTACTGATTTTGAACTTTGTTCCTAGAAGAACATCCATATTTATTATGTTCTTGACTTTGTTCTCAATAAGAACATTCTTTTTGTTCTCATAAGAAAATTTGTCTTTGCTGAATTTTGGACTTTCTTTTCTTAATTTGTTTCTATTCCTGTTTTTGATTTTGTTTTTGTTACTAACATCTTTATTATGTTCTTGGCCTTGTTTTGAACAAGAATTTTCATCTTTATTATGATCTTTTGATTTTTTTTAAATAAGAAAGTACGAATTATTGGCTTTGTCTCAGCAAAAACGTTCTTTATACATTTTTGACTCTGTACCTGTGAGAATAATAATTTTCACTCTGTTCATGACTTTGTCCTTAATAAAAATATTCGTCTTTTATTTTATTACTGATTTTGAACTTTGTTCCTAGAAGAACATCCATCTTTATTATGTTCTTGACTTTGTTCTCAATAAGAACATTATTTTTGTTCTCATAAGAAAATTTGTCTGCTGAATTTTGGACTTTCTTTTCTTAATTTGTTTCTATTCCTGTTTTTGATTTTGTTTTTGTTACGAACATCTTTATTATGTTCTTGACCTTGTTTTGAACAAGAATTTTCATCTTTATTATGATCTTCTGTTTCTTTTAAATAAGAAGGTACGAATTATTGGCTTTGTCTCAGCAAAAACGTTCTTTATACATTTTTGACTTTGTACCTGCAAGAATAATAATTTTCACTATGTTCATGACTTTGTTCTCAATAAAAATATTCGTCTTTTATTTTATTACTGATTTTGAACTTTGTTCCTAGAAGAACATCCATCTTTATTATGTTCTTGACTTTGTTCTCAACATCCTTTTTGTTCTCATAAGAAAATTTGTCTTTGCTGAATTTTGGACTTTCTTTTCCTAATTTGTTTCTATTCCTGTTTTTAATTTTGTTTTTATTACGAACATCTTTATTATGTTCTTGACCTTGTTTTGAACAAGAATTTTCATCTTTATTATGATCTTTTGATTTTTTTTAAATAAGAAGGTACTAATTATTGGCTTTGTCTCAGTAAAAACGTTCTTTATACATTATTGACTTTGTTCCTGTAAGAATAATTTTCACTCTGTTCATGACTTTGTTCTCAATAAAAATATTCTTCTTTTATTTTATTTTATTACTGATTTTGCACTTTGTTCCTAGAAGAACATCCATCTTTATTATGTTCTTGACTTTGTTCTGAATAAGAACATTCTTTTTGTTCTCATAAGAAAATTTACTATGCTGAATTTTCGACTTTCTTTTCTTAATTTGTTTCTATTCCTGTTTTTGACTGTGTTTTTATTATGAACATTTTTATCATGTTCTTGACTTGTTTTTAGCAAGAAATTTCATCTTTATTATGTTCTTGACTTTGTTTTAAGTAAGAACATTAATCTTTATTGACCTTTTGGCTTCTGCAGTTTAGAAAACGTTCAGTTCTATTCTGTTTTCGATCGTGCTCGTTGCTACAACCGAAACTAAACTCTGTTTTCAGCCCCTATCCGCTCAAACTATGCAGCGAACAACTACTTATTCAAGTTTTATCTTCTCCGCAAACAAAATTTCCGGCGTGGGTCTGACACGGCGGCCTCATCCCCAATATCAACAAAGAAACAACCGCGAGTAGCATGATTAATGATAATTACGCCCACACAAAGAGACTTAATACAAAATAAGCCCTCTCGATCGCGATGAATGAGTCCCACTGTAGACTCCCGGATTTTTATGGTTTCCCCGCGCCGATCCGGGGGGCCCTTAAAGGCGCTCCGGAGCTAAGCTTTCGATATTTATTGCCCAAGTTTGAATTTACAACTTCATATTAATCTTGCCCTTTAAGCTGCTAACAAATCCAAACCTCGGTTTTCCTACGGGGCGGAAAGGATAAAAAATTACATATTCGCCGGGAGAGGGAGCGGAGATGGATAGATTTTTAAGGAAGGGAAACAGTTGACAGTCGAAGTTTTCGTTACGTCGCGTCGGGGCCCCTTGGAAAAATGTGGTTGTAGATGATATTAGAATGGTGCAACAGAAAAAAACTCGTTTTTGAAGGAATAGACATATTTCTATGCTCTTTATAATAGTTAAAGGACCATTAAAATAAAAAAATTGACGTCGATACAGCTTCTAACAATATTCAGTAACCAAAAAAGATTCCGTGGAACATCACGCGCGTCATTTCCTCCAAGTAAGCCCCCTTGCTCTGCTTAACACCGCATACACAATGCATGGCCTAAGAGGAAACCGAAAAGTGACAGAAAAAAAGCGGAATCGGAGTCAATCAATCACCATACATACCCCGACACAATGCCGGCGAAAAATGAGTGAAAGCGGATTATTCCCCCTAATATCCGCGACCCGAAATTGCCCGCGACTGAATAGGAGAGATAAACAAAAAGAGCGCGCGTCGGTAATGAAATTTCGTTCGTAAAACGGAGTAGGCGATGATAGGACCGGTCTTGCAACTGCATCATTTTTGTCGTTAAATATGCAGATGGCGCTGCGGCGGAAAAGAGGCTTATGGGAGTGGTGACGGCTTCATCTCCCGGTGCAATCGAATTTCCTCGTCGCCGAAGCTTTCTTTAAAGGGAAAATCTCATTCGCCGCTAATGTGTCTGGTTCTGGATGGGGCGCTATCTCGGTCTCTCGGTGTGGAATTCAGGGAGGATAATATTTCAGAATAAAATCGTCGAGGAAAAATTGGTGGCGGGAAAAGTATTAGGAGCAAAATGCTGAATATACCTCAATTATCTCTTGGAGCCATTAGGTTTACGCGACACTGTAAAGTACATTCGTAGACCTAAGATGACTAACTGCGCCGATCTGAGTTTAGTCACCTCCCATTATAAAGTTCAATTATCCAGGAATTATACAAACATTATTGTTGTTTGAGAACGACTATTATACAATTTACAAGTAACATGTCCTGTTGGGAAAATAAATAGATGATATGCTTGCAAAACTGCACTGAAAAAAAAGTTTTTGGATAAAAAAATGAGCAGATAGTTTTAAATGGAATTATTTGCAGTAAATGTTTTTTTATTCAAATACTTTCGTCAAACTATGTGAAATATTTGCTGTAATCTATAATTTTTCTTAGAATTTATATTACTTGTAAATATACAGGGTGGCCAAATGAAAACGAAACAGAGCCATTTTCAGGAACTGCGTCAACATTGTAGAAAAATGCTCATACCCGTCGATTTTAGATTAAAGGGGGACATTCTTTGCTGGTATTATTGACTCCGCCACTTTCAAGCAAGGGTAAGCATCACCCCAATATATTTAAATGACATTGCGGGTTGAGTAATATAACTTTTGAAAGCCCTTAAAATTCTCTTTACAACAGACTAAATTTTATAATTCCGCCCAATACTTTGAAAAAAATTTACATTTTAAAATTTAAATTATGTTTAGTTGCTTACTTACTACTTAGTTGATTAAATGTTCAAACTGATGACCGCCCGCTTCCATACAAGAATAAAGATTTTGTTCGAAACGTTCGCGCACATTCCGAAGCATTTCCGGAGTGATTCGACGGCATTCGTCGACGATTCTTTGACGCAAATCTTCCAGCGACGCTGGCTGTGTTTTATAGATTTTACTTTTTAGGTATCCCCACAAAAAGAAATCAAGGGGCGATAAATCCGGTGATCGTGGAGGCCACTCAATGCTGCCTCTTCTCCCAATCCAATTCCGTAGAAAACGTTGGTCCAAATACTGACGGACAATTAACGCATAATGCGGAGGAGCACCGTCCTGTTGAAAAATCAAATGATCTTCATCATACTCTGGAACATTTTCAATAATATCAGTCAAGGCAGGGTCAATAGCGTCTTCCAGTAATTGCAAATACATTTGGCCAGTCAAATTACCAGGTAGAAAAAAAGGACCCACCAGCCGGTCACCGAAAATTCCAGCCCATACATTTAATTTTTCCGGTTGCTGTGTATGCACCTCGTGAAAAACTCTTGGGTTTGAATCGGACCAATAGCGGCAATTGTGACGATTTACCGTCCCGTTCAAGAAAAAACTGCATTCATCAGAAAAACAGATGTTAAAAAGGAACTGTGGATCGTTCCCTGCTCGCTCACTCATTATTTCGCAAAATTGCAAACGGCGGTCATAATCATCCTCATGAAGTTCCTGGACTAAATGTATTTTGTATGGATGGAATTTATTCTTCTTCAAAATGGTTTGTATGCTAGTTCGATTGATCCCAGACACAGATGCCAGCTGCCTCGTACTTAATGTAGGATCAAGATGAACTTGTCCCAAAACTGCAACTTCACTAGCTTCATTAACTATAGGTTTTTCAATTTCTCGTTTTTTATTGGCTACGTTCCCTGTCTCTTGAAATTTTTTTACTAACTCTAGAACATACTTCCTCCTGACATGTCGATCTTGATGTTGTTCATTAAATAGCTGAGCTGTTCTATTCGCACATTTATTGTTCATAAAGTAAAGCGAAATGATATCTACCCTTTCCGCAATGGAATAAACCATAGTGTTTAATTTTCAAAAACACAATTAAATAAACTACCAACCAACGCTTCCAAATAATACTAGAAAATAATTTGGAATCCACTAATTTTACGTTCATTGTGTGTGTATAGCATTCATTTCTGTTTTTTACAATTGTGTTTTTTTTACGAAAGTGATAACAAATCGCCAAAAACCAATGTAACGCAAGAAATACTAAATTTATACCATTGGCGTACTTAACTCGAATGACTGACATTTTTACCGTTACTAATTGTTTGTACATAAGTTTCAACTTTAAAATCAAAATTCTTAATAAGTATTGGGCGGAATTATAAAATTTAAAGTCTGTTGTAAAGAGAATTGTAAAAGCTTTCAAAAGAAATATTACTCAACCCCCAATGCCAATTAAATATTTTGGGGTGATGCTTACCCTTGCTTGGGGGTGAAAGTAGTGGAGTCAGGTTAGGATCAAGATGAACTTGTCCCAAAACTGCAACTTCACTAGCTTAATACTATAGGTTTTTCAATTTCTCGTCTTTTATTGGCTACGTTCCTTGTATCTTGAAATTTTTTACTAACTCTAGAACTTACTTCCTCCTGACATGTCGATCTTGATGTTGTTCATTAAATAGCTGAGCTGTTCTATTCGCACATTTATTGTTCATAAAGTAAAGCGAAGTGATATCTACCCTTTCCGCAATTGAATAAACCATAGTGTTTAATTTTCAAAAACACAATTAAATAAACTACCAACCACCGCTTCCAAATAATACTAGAAAATAATTAGGAATCCACTAATTTTACGTTCATTGTGTGTGTGTATAGCATTGATTTCTGTTGTATACGGGAGTTACTACATATTCAATGCATAAGTTGCCTGCAGAGGGCGCCTCGTACTCGACACTCAAAAACCAGTATTATATTACTTTTCCCATCATTAAAAAACCTCTCTGTAAAAAAATTGAAACATTTCTAACTAAAATTATAGAAATTATTAAGGAAAAACCATTTTTTGTTTTTCATTTTGACACCCTGTATCTTTTTTATTATGTGACTTGGGATATAGGTATGTTAGGTTAACTCGACTTATTTTCACCCAAGGAATCTTTGGTATCATTTGTGCCCCTCCATTTAAATACACCCTGTATAGGCAATTGTTAGTAAAACTAATTTGTTTTAAAACAATTTATATTTGCTGTTTTATAAAATGTTTATAATATAAAATAACTAAAAATGCTTACTAATGTGGTAGGTTTGTTTAAGGCACTACATTGAGAATATCTGTATTAATGACTTCTGATATTGATCTAGTTTACGTGAATTACTATGGTCACTACATAATTAAATGAAGTAAACAATTGCACACGGTCATGGCGTGTTCATAAAAGTGTACAGACAGTTAAAACGGCTGTTGTTAAGAGGGCTCTATAGCAAATAGGCAACCAGCAATACATTTTTATAGATTTTATTACACAGTTTGTCTAAATATGTATTAATACACAAATAGCAGACTTTCCCCTATTCTAACGCAGCTTTTCTATAAAATGGACTTTGTAACTCAAATTACTTTTTGGTGCAAAGAAATTTGTAATTCACGATGCTGCAAAAAGTAATTTGAGTTTCAAACTAACACCATTTTATAGAAAATCTGACTTAGATTGGAGGAAAGTCTGTTATTTGTGCATTAATTCATATTTAGACAAACTGCGTAATAAAATCTATAAAAATGTATTACTGGTTGGCTATTTGCTATAGAGCCCTCTTAAGAGATAAAGTTCTGAACAAAATACTGTGATTCTTGCTTTTTTGACTTATTCAGTCACTTCATCAGCTGAATCAGTGCTAGGTATTTTAAATTAAACCGCCAATGATACGCACTGAATGAAAACTATTATACGTTGTAGAGTACGGTTCTGTATGCGTGGTTTTGATGGAGATTGCATTGTTCGATCGGTTTCTTCGACAAAAAATAAATAATTAAATTATTATTAAATAGTTCAATAATGGCTTGAAGTAACGCTTTCTGTTTCAAGATTTAAAAAATATATATTATTTTTAGGACCCTACATTTTTTATTTTGGTCCGAGTGATCCTTAACACGAGATCCTTAAACACAATTGTCAAACACGCTGTATATTTCCGCGCCTTTCTCCTTCCGGGTTCGTACAAATTACCAGAACGTAGGAAATAAAGCTATACGTAGTTATATATTGCTTTTCCGCACCATCACTCTTCTGAAGCGGGAACGAGCTCATTACGGGAATGCGTTCATTTTTAAAATGAAAAAAACGGTTGTTTGGCTCAGTAGGCCGCGCTTATTTGGAAAGGACCGAGCGGTGCCTCAATATTTAATGGAGTTGCTTAGGTTGGAGGCGACAGTTCGTGTACGCACTCCTTGTATATTTAAAGAGACAAAGCGTGGACAGTAGTCGGTAGTAGACAATGTGTTATTTTCTTAAATAAATAATTGTTTTCGAGCCAGAAAACAAGGATGATAGTATTGTGTGGCCATAAATTGTGAAAAATGTCGGGGCGTATTAACACGGGATGTAAAAAAAAGCGTAAAAAAATTTAAGCAAAAGGTACTCTAAAAAAAGTTTATATGAACATATGCACCTCTAATTATAGTTTCAAGGTTTTCTCCCTCGTTCTCTAATTTTATACTGCCTGAGAATCTTTGGTGAAATGAATAATCAAGTAGAAGGAAGTGGACGATTAGGATGTCTTAGTGTACAGACGATGAGCATCAAGTCCATAACCATTGGCACGTCCATATACAGGGTGTTTCAAAAAGGTGTTGTCAAACTTGAGGGGGATATAGTAGTCCAGGCGGTACTTGTTTCGGGTTGGGTAAAACGCATATGATCGGAGATTTTTGCTTTAACGGATTCTAAATAACATCAGAAATGATAATTTTTCTATGCAAATAAAAAAAAACGTGGCCTTAATTGTTATTGCAAAAAAGTATAAAAAAATAGCAAAAAAATTCATTTTTTTCTTGGATTTCTCGTCGACAACTTAGCAACTATTCATTTTAGACAAAAATGGAAGAGGAAAAAAAGTTTTGTAATTAAATTTTGATCAAGATAGAGTTAGTTGCAATTCGAAAAAATAATTATTGTTGTTGCAAAAATCGGAAAAATCATTTAAAAAATTGCAAAAAATGCTAGTTTATTTGTCAATTTTTTTCAGACACTTGAATAATACCTAGGATCTTCATACTTTTCCCAATTAAACTTCTTAGTGCATAGAATCATCACACCAAATTTCATCCAATTCGGTTCGATAGTTTTTACATAATAATTGTTTAATTTTTTTATTTTTTTTAAATTAAAAAATTTTCAAAATCAAATTTCTAAAAATCTAAAGCCTTTGAATACTTGAAAATTTCACCACAAAAAGAAGAGCTCTCAAGCTTTAAAATGCTTTTTGAAAAATTCAAATCGGACGATTAGGTGAGCCGTGGTGATTGTTTAAACATTTTCGCAATTTTCACGCTTATAAACAATTGCAATAATTTAATGTTTTTTCAAATTTTTTTTTATTTTAAAATATGGTTTGAAAGTACTCGGAAAGGCGAGTATTTAAAAAAAAACCTGATGATCCGCCCATTATTTTCGGAGTTATAGCCCGTTAAAGTTAACCCTTATTTACAGCAAAACTATAAGGGCTGTTTTTTGAACCAATAGGTTTGTTATTCCGAGTACTTTCCAGATATAAATTTTCAAAATTTGCAATCACGGGCGTCCCATTTAAAATGTCACTCAAAGATATTCAAGACCGCGTGAAATCAATGAGGTATCAGTGGTGGGGGGAGCAAACACACAGCTACTCCGATCTGAATTCTCGAGTTCAAAATTGCGACACTCGGAAAAATTTCACTTATCTCAGCGTCTAATGGACCAATTTCGATGATTTTTTTTTAAATCGATGTCTCGCAACTAAAAAATTCAATTATCATATTTTCAACTACATTTTATTATTAATTATTGGACTTTTGACATGCCGATAAACAGTTACTTTAAAAAATGATTAATTTATTATGTTTATTTATTTACTGTTAATTTTCACGACCAAAATTTTTGCATGTTGCACCATGTTGTTGGTATTAATTAAGTATCCAAAAGATTCTTATACTTTTTTTTTATAAATAAAAAATAAATTTTAGATAAATATTTTAAAAGTAAACGAAAAAATTAAAATTATAATTATTCACAATTTATGAGAGACTTAGAAATTTATCGTACAACTAAAAATTAATACCAATTTTCAGTTGTTTATTTAAATAATTATTGTTTAAACAATAATTTTATAATATTTAAACAAACTTACTAGTATTACCAAAAATTTGAAAAGGACATTAAATTATTGCAATTGTTTATAAGCGTGAAAATTGCGAAAATGGTTAAACAATCACTACGGCTCACCTAATCGTCCGATTTGAATTTTTCAAAAAGCATTTTAAAACTTGAGAGCTCTTCTTTTTGTGGTGAAATTTTCAATTTTTCAAAGGCCTAAAGCCTTTAGAAATTTGATTTTGAAAATTTTTTAATTTAAAAAAATAAAAAAAATTAAACAATTATTATGTAAAAACCATAGAACCGAATTGGATGAAATTTAGTGTGGTGATTCTATGCACTAATAAGTTTAATTGGGAAAAGTATGAAGATCCTAGGTATTATTCAAGTGTCAGAAAAAATTGACAAATAAACTAGTATTTTTTGCAATTTTTTAAATGATTTTTCCGATTTTTGCAACAATAATAATTATTTTTTCGAATTGCAACTAACTCTATCTTGTTCAAAATTTATTTACAAAACTTTTTTTCCTCTTTCATTTTTGTCTATAATGAATAGTTGCTAAGTTGTCGACGAGAAATCCAAGAAAAAAATGATTTTTTTTGTTATTTTTTTATACTTTTTTGTAATAACAATTAAGCCCACGTTTTTTTTTTATTTGCATAGAAAAATTATCATTTCTGATGTTATTTAGAAGCCGTTAAAGCAAAAATCTCCGATCATATGTGTTTTACCCAAGTACACCCTTTGTAAGACAGATACCGCCTGGACTATAGAGCACATTACGGTAGAAAATTTTTGCATATAAACCCTAGGCGTTTTTTTGTCTAAAAACGTAATGTTGACACCAGCAGACTTTGATATTTAAGTATTTTTTATTCAGGATAACGCAAAAAATGATTTGAAACAAAATAAACACGTTTATCTCTTCTGATAAGTGTTTACCAACTGTATATCCTACACATGATGTTCGCAAAAATTGATTTCATCCACATCTGTGATAAAAGCTTTATTGCACGCATCTAATCTAGCCATGCAATGTCATCTGTGTCACGCTGTGAGGAATAGTGAAACAAATGAACAGAGTTGTCCCGTAATAAATGAACGGACCTAAATGAGTGTCACATTTGTTTTGTTTATGACGAAATTTTGCTTTTAAGTTGTTGAAAATACCAAAAATCTCGCTTTGCAGGAATAAGCATTAGGTATAATTGTAGGAATCGACTAAAAATAAATGACTGCAGGTCCATATTTATAGGTATTCTCGTATGCAGAATTGCTCTATCACCCCCCAGTTTTTTAAATCACCGAAAAACCGCCCTCAAATACAGAAAATCCCACCAAGAGAATGAAAGTTACTGCAAAACCATATCCTCTATCACCGTCCAGTATTTTTATATCGCAAAATAACGCCAAAATCTGAGAAATTCCTTTCCAAAGCTAGATAGAACTTCAGCCATTTGCGCGCAAAGAGAGATGAGGGTATTTGCAGATGTAAACATCGTTTCCAGATAAAAAATGATGTTTCTTTTACTTCTTTTTCCTTTGTAACGAACTCTTTTATCTTCAAACGATCTATGCATCTTTTTCTTTCTGTGATTTTGGCTCGTTTCATTTTAAACATTCAACAGAAATCTACCATCATGTTAATATCTCACCTTCATTGATAGCGACGCTCCATATTCTTGATGAAACCGTTCGCCCTGTTCTTCGCTGTAGTCTTCGAGGTTCTCCGGAAAGTAGCCAAGATGAGTGTCTAGCAAATACAATTTCAAGTTCATCAGGCAACTGTTTGAGGTTTTTCGATAATTCTTTAACTAAATTTTAGTAATCCTCACTCTTCCGATTCCCCAAGAAATTCTGAGTGAGTTTCTTGAAAATTGACCATGCTGCTCTTTCAGTATTATTAATTTCTGTGATAAATTTTTAGTCTCTGAACGCGCTACGGATTTGAGGACCATAGAAAATGCCTTCTTTTATTATGACAGCTCTAATCATAAGATAAAACAGTCAAGTTTTGTTATCATTTACTTTCAGGATTTTGTCGAAAAGATGCAATAATTTTATTCAAGGCGACTATTTCAGTTAAATAACTCAAAAACTAACAAGTAGTCCGTACATAAATCTCATAACTTGCCCGTTATTTTCTGTTACTCTGCATAATTTTGCTGAAACTGGTACTTTCACGGTGGCTAAAGCGCCCTTTTAAGATTTAAAGTTTAAGTAAATGTTTGAACATTTTTGCCAGTGTAAAGCGTAGCGTTCCTGTAGCGTAATGACTACACTGTTTTACTGCATCCAGTTCCGGGAAACGTAAGATCTAGTTGTTGGTAGTGGCGTTGAAATAACAATAAATTTTCGCCTAGGTAGCACGACCGAGATTGGAAAAGGAACAGTGGCGTAGGTTCGGTATTTTCCCACGGGACAAACGAAGCGTTTTTAGTTTGTAGTATAACAACCCATGGTTCGATAAAAAAAAATAAACGTAGTTGTGGCCAAAAATATGTGATCGTCATAAGGAATCCCTACGTTGTGTGTATTTATTTTTTATTGACCGGAAGGCGCTGGCTACTAACTTTGTGGAGGGGATGTATGGTTTAATTATATAAAAACAAAATCACCTAACCTTTATTTACATACAATTCAAATTAAACATGTGACAAATAGAAAGAACAACAAAAACATTAACAACCATTTAACATATAATGAGAGTGCCAGGATCACCTAGAGCTCCTGTGGGGAAAGAGCATGGCAGAGAAACCCACGATCGTTGCTCTTACCACCCAAATATAAATACAAAACAACCGCTAACCAAAGGCATAAATTAAGAACCTTTGCTAATGATAAATAAGACCTGTCTCATTTAATGTGTCACTAAATGTCATCTGTTACCTCATATTAGTCATACACATTTCCAAGTAAAACTGAAGAGGTTTGGTGTTAGTTAGCCGGCAGGGCCGGAAGGTACTGGAGTCCCATACGGGAGGCAATCCAGCTATAGTTGAGATTTCGGAAAATCCTTCATAACACTGGAGTCCCATACGAGAGGCAATCGAGCTTAATCCAGATTCGTTCCGCACGGGCGAAAATGTTAGTAAACTCAACAAGGCTCGTATAGACGTATGACATAAAGTGAGCACAAGAAATCAAAGAACAACCTAATCATGATAAAACAAGTGAAACAAAGAGGTCGTTAATGCAATATCTGGGCAGTCACGACAATATACATATTTTAACATGTAATAAATAATGAGCAATCTATAATAATAATTGTAACAATTTTATCTTAGAAAAATATACGCCCCTGAGCGTAAGACAATGAAGGCTAAACATATACAGAATTATTATCATAAAACATCTATATTTTACGAACAACCTCATCATGACAAAAACAAGTTAGATGTGAAACAAAGGAGTCATTATTGTAATGTCTGGACGCCCACACAATATATATATTTTAACATGAAATAGACAATGAGCAATCGTTAATAATAATTGTAACAATTTTACCTTAGAAAAATATATGCCCTTGAGCATAAAGCAATGGAAGCTAAACATGCAAAGAATTATTATCATGAAACATCTATAACCATCACAATCATAAGATTACATAGAACAATTAACAACAAAGTACTTAAAGAATATCACCTGCTAACTAATACCGGTTAAACACTTAATTTTACACTACTTTGTCACACTGCCCGCCGATCGTCTTATTAACCATCTCCACACTGTTCTCACTTCAACTACCTATCTTCGACTATTTAGGCTTCCTTCCAGAATTTCCTACCTCAGCGTTTGTTTTTGCTCTTTCTTTTATCAACCGTTAACATTACTTTTTCATTATTATACAACACCATGTAACAGGTGACGTGGAAGTTGATAAGATAAGTACGGTTTCGCACAAGTTTATGAATACAAGCGAAATAAATAATAAATGCGAAAGGATACTAGATTATTTAATAATTTTTTTTTCTATATTTTCACAGATTCATAAAGATAAAAAATTATAATTTTAATGTAGATTTTTCATTTAATATCCTATGACACCCATAGCATTCCAAAATCTTATTTACTTAACGTGAGGATATAAAACTGTCCAAATATTTAAATATTTTGCTTTTCAATAGACGACATTGTTCCCTCTGCAATTGCACCACTGACATAAACTCTGTTCTGTGCAACGGCACTAACGGCCGTAGCAGTTTTACCGTAAAAGGAGCACACGTTGAAAAATACATCGCATCCATTGGAATTGCAAAGGCAAATGTTACTTTATACTCTTATTATTTTGCCGGAGGGTTGAAAACCACCCTTTGGACAATGCAGTATGGCTGTGGTAATTTCCTCATTTCCATCTACATATTTTCACAGTCGGCGGTGTATCGTTATTCGTTTGTTTCATTTTCCCAAGCCAACCTTTCGATAATTGAATAAAAGATAACTACACAAAGGTCTACTAAATAAAACGACAATTTCGCTGGCTGTGATTAATTTCTCGCCCTGTATAATACGTCCGTTGCAAATCAAAATTTATCGCGCGACTCTTTAAACATCCCGACAAACAATTTTCTGTCACACAATCGTTATTAAATTTCAATAACGCACTCATACATCAGCCGCGGTTTTTTTTTATGGCAACTCATTACGCGGGAAATACAAGCAAATAATTTCCATATTACACGATAAACCCATTCCCTCAACAGCGTTAAATCATTTCGTGTAATTTAGTTGTTGCAACAATACCGTAAATATTATTTTATGGTTCATTAAAATTCATATATTAAATATTTAATGGATGTAAATCAACATCTGATAAAATAAATTACCATATTTGAAATCCGGAATTTGTGATTGTTTGAAACCTGTCACTCGTGTTATCTTTGCTGTCACGATGCGGGCATAAAAAGGCCTTTGTGACGTCAGCATTGTCAGTGGTTCCCAACCGGTGGGTGGTCAGTGGTCATCTACCAGGTGCTCCGCAAGACTGAGTACAGCTAATTAGTAACATATCAACTGGAGGGTTGATTGAGACGCTATGTATGAGGGACGGGTGCAGGAATATATGGACTCAGACCCAGATGGGGTGCAAGCTACAGTCTGGGGGATTCCCCTACCGTATTCCAAGCAGAAATTTTCGCGATAATGGCGTGTCATATATCTGTACCTCAGAGCTAAACTGTATTAACTCCATTTTTTACGAAAATGGGATTATTTGACAGCCCAACACAGTTTCTTATGCTCTTTCACGTGCTAGACAGTAATAACACCTACTCATGATACTTTCGAAGATAGACAGTGCTAAATAATAATAAGTCCGACAATCGTATGTGTATTTAATATTAACCGTGTTTCATTTCCACAGTATTAAGTTCCTTGTTACATCAATTTAGTCCGAGCCAAACAGGTGTATGTGGAGTTAATATTCTATTAGTTTGACTTCGGAGTATTAACTCCACACATATCAAGATCATGTTGGTTTACTTTATATTATATCCACATTCATCGTGTATTATCGCACAATTAGTAAATATTATAATATAAAATCGCTAAATCATGTTTGTGCCAAATAGTGTTAACTCCATTTTTTCGGAAAAAAATACGAATAGAAAATTATTCTTTAAATTACAATAAATAATATTAAAATAGACGTATAACTTCACATCATACTAATTTTTTTTTATCAAGGAGAAATAAGAGTTCGAAGTTATGGAATGATAAGCAAAATTTAAATCTTTAAATCTCTCTCCTGTAAAATTTCATTTTTAGCACTTAATACAGTTTAGCTCTGAGGTACAGATATATATTCTATGATAGTTAAGCTGTAATTAAAGCTTTAGGCGCACACAAGATAAGTTCAAAATTAGTGTGGGATTGTTTACAAATGCTGACTGAACTGGCCAACAATAATACAGTCAGACTGTGTTGGGTGTCTGGGCACAAAGGCATTTGTGGAAACGAGAAAGCGGATGAACTTGCTAGGAAGGGATCCGAGACAGAGTTCATTGGCCCGGAGCCCTTCTGTGACACATCTCCCAGTGTGGTCAGGCGGGCTCTGGGCAAGTGGACTGAGACAGAACACAAGAAATACTGGACTTCAAGGCCAGGACATAGCCATTCGAAGGAGCTCATGGAGTATCCTTAGAAGGAAAAAGCAAACGATTTACTGAGTTTAAACAAAATCCGGCTCAGGAGAGTGACATGACTCATAACGGGACACTGTCACTTTAGGAAACATCTACATAAGCTAAAGCTTGTAAACAGTCCGGTCTGCCGAGGATGTGAATCGGCGGATGAAACTTTTCTGCATATCCTGGGCGAGTACCCGGAATTTGCACGTAGTAGAATGGCGCTCCTGGGGGGACCTTATTTGGAACCCAAAGAACTGAGAGAAGTGTCAGCAAGGAAGCTTTTGGACTTTATTAAAAGGACAAAGCTACTTGATGAATAGGACTGGTAGTGGGACGCACAATAGGCCTAATTAGGCCGCGGTGCTATGCGACTTATTAGGACCAACCACTAGGAAGAAGAAGAAGAAGAAGAAGAGACGCTATGTAAAAATTGCATGGAAAATAAATAACAAGCAGTTTTACAAAGTATACATTCACACCACAAACACATACACAGAGTCATAAGACTCAAAAATTAGCCGAATGGTGGCACTTGTAAAGACGCCATTAGTCCACGTATAAGCCTCGAAGAGTTTTGGTGCAAGAAAGCTTTTTCTTATCCAAAGCTGCGTGAAACTGCTTTAAGATATGTGATGATATTTTCCACAACTTTTTTTTGTGAACAAAGATTCTAAGCGTTACTTTTAATAAAAAATAAAAACAGGAATCAGAATTTCTCTGCTAGTGAAACAAATGCAGGCTCAGAAATCACATTAGAAAATGTTTTTAGGATCTAATAATAGTTATATTTTCAAGAATGTTTGTGTTTTGTTTCGCAATAATAGTTTCATACGAAATTGTGTTTTTATAATTATATAACACATAGTCCCTGAAGAACCAAGTTTTACTTTAGTGATCCGCCATCTCTCAAAAGTTGGGAACCACTGGTGTATATCGATATTTTTCTGTGTTTTCGTGAATTCTAAAAACCAGCAAGTAATAATAAAACCAAATTGGAGACATAATGTGCTTTAATAATAATCTACAAATGATTCACTACAAGCACCAGTGGTGTGGTGCATCAGTGCCCCATTTTAAACAGAATTTCTACGTCTATGGGTTTTTCTGGTATTTTTTATTAAATTTTCGGATCGCACAATTTCAAACGAAAAGGTGTACTCATAAAATTCATACTCATACATAAGATTCTGAATAAATGGTGTGAAACCCTTAAAATTTTAGTTATAATTTTTATAAAAATAAGTCATTGTTGTCTTACTATTACTGCTGTGAATTCAGAAATTAAAGTGCATGTTCAAATTGAAAGCGACACATAACTGGCATCTATACAACAGTTTATAAACTTATTTGCTTATTTTGTATGATGCATGTCCTTTTGAAGTTTGTGCGCTTCCTTGCGGGACACTCTGTATTCAAATGTAAAATGATGAACTACGTTCTACATTTATTATTTTTCTACTATATTTCTCAACTATGTTATTTCAATATAGGAAGCGAATAAGAAGAATATCACCTTTTCTTTCCCACAGTATACGCCTGCATCTCTCGAGGAAAACTTATTTCCCTCCTTTAATGAACACGAGAATTGCTCCTGCACCGGAAGACTCCCGGCCGTCTCTTGCATAAAAATTTCAATTTTGCCCCCGTTAGCTACCGTAATATTCATCTGGCATAGATGCGATCTAATGGATAATGGAAAATTATTAAACTCCGGAAATCTAACTGATGGAGTTTTTGGCATTCTCGCTCTTTGTCACACAAGTAGGAAAGGGGGGGGAGGCACAATTCGTAGGGAATATAAAAAAGTCTTATATTACTGTACAGTTTTGTAAGATATATATTTTCAAATCGTCACACCCAGAAAGCTGTTCCATTCACAGGAATAAGCAGTAGCATTTAAATCAACTAGTTTGTGCACCTGCTTGTGTGACGTCATTAAATCTGTCGGTAGGCCTTGTTATGTCGGCAGTAGTTCATAATATTGACTTTTAACATATCTTTCCTTCAATTATATAACTCAAACTACCCGAATCCACTGCTGGCACTGGTGCCACTGCTATTGGGACAAACTTATTTGCATGTTATTCTTAAGCTGATATGATATTTATTCGTGTACAAATAATTAACCGATAATTAAGAAAAACTTAACAACAGTTAAGAACAGAAGTAACAGTTTCAACACCCTGAATCTCGGGAGCGCAACGTTAATGAGAAAATGAACTACCCCCACTACTTTTCCAAGAGGAATTAATCCTCCAGTTTTTTTAAGTAAGTATAAATGGGAAAATTAAATTAATAAGTAAAATTTGCATGAAAAACATTGTTGATACCAAACCTAAGGCAAACCGAAACCACAACCGTAACCAGTTTCTTCTTGCTGTTCTTTTTTGTTGATTGTGTTAATGTCTGAAGTAGTGAAGCTACAGTTTATTGAAATAATGGGAATTGTTTATTTGAAGGTTGAAAGTAAGGACTTTTTCAGAGCCATCATTGCACTAGGTTATACCGCTGATCAACGATCATTTCTAAACCGGGGCGTTCATCTTGCTCTCCCAGGCATACCGCCCGATAGGTTTAACGTCATTCCTCCTTAAACGTTGGAGATAATAGTAGACATGCATGTAAGAGATGAGGCGCTGAGGGAAAATCCTCTACACAAGTGCCAGTATGCCTACCAGGCAGGCAGATCAGTCGATACGGCCTTTCCTAACCCAGTCTCTGGGATAGAGAAGGCGATGAATGATAAAAATATAGCTCTGGATATTGAAAGGGCATTTGACAATACACCCTTTGAATATATTAATTTGGCAGTTCGCAACGGAGGCCTTGATGGCACTTTGTGTCGCTGGATAGATATGTACCATGTTGAAGAACCTAACAATAACAGCTATAGTTTCGAAAGAGACATCCAGGTGCAATGTAAGCCACTGCTGCCCTCAGGGAGGGGTGTTGTCCCCCTTATTATGGGGATTAGAAGTAGACGGTACACTGGAGGGTCTTAATCGAAAGGAATTTTATACACAAGCCTATGCGGACGACTTATTGTTAGTCAGGAAAGATAATCATCGTGTCAGAGCTTAGAAATGGATAAATGATTGGTGTAAGGAACAAGCACTATCAGTAAACCCGGACAAGAGGTGAAGAAATTTTACTGAGCTCTCTGAACCTATATTAGGGGAGAGGTGTATTCGGCTTTCCAGGGAGGTTAAATATCTAGGATTGATACTAGATGATAAGCTTACCTGGAATGTACACTGTGTGTATGACGTTGCTTTATCAGTAGAATCTGGGGACTGAAACCAAGGATGTCATATTGGATATATACATACATGGATAGTAAGATCTAGGACATTTTATGGTGCTCTGTAATGGTGGCAAAAACACAACATACCATAGCGAGGGAAAAACTAAATAAAATCCAGAGATTGGCATGTTTGGGTATAACGGGGGCGATGTCATCGACCTCGACAGCTGCTCTAGAAGTCATGCTAAATCTGCCACCATTTCATATAGGCAGTGGAAAGAGAAGCATGGTTAACAGCATACCGATTTAGGAATAATAATGACTGGAGTACCCCTCCAGTCATTATTCCTATTATTCCATTATTCTATAATCCTATTCTAGGATTATAGAAACATAGATGTTTCTAACATAGTTAGAACCAACTCTGGATATGGTTTCCGACAAGATGTTTTCCAGGTTTCACCATAAACAATTCCAGACTCGAATACAGGAGGAAAAGTTTGACACCTTGGAAAGTTGAAGCCTAGTTTGTGGGAGGCTTCAATAAGGCCAAGAGGACGGGTGCAGCAATATGTGGATCCAGATGGAGTGAAAGCTACAGTCTGGAAAGTTTCCCACTGTATTTCAAGCAAATCTTCTCTAATATTCAAGTCAGCAATTAACGTTTTAGACACATACAAGGTAAGTTCAAAACTGGTGTGAGAATATTTACAAATTTTGACTAAACTGTCTATCACCAATACAATTAGACTGTGTTGGGTGCCAGGACACAAAAGCATTGACGGAAATAAGAAAGCTGATGAACTTGTTAGAAAGGGACCCGAAGTAGAATCATTGGTCCGGAGTCCTTCTGTAGCACATCTCCTAGTGAGGTCAGGGGTCTCTGGACAGATGAACTGAGTTAGGAAATGTAGGCCAAAGCCATGCGGAGGAATTCATGGAGCAACTTTTGCAGAAAAGAACGAATGAACTGCTGACTTTGAATAAAATACGGTTTAGGAAAGTGACAGGACTTATAATGGGGACACAAGAAAATATCTATAAGTTAAGGCTTCTAGACAGTCCGGTCTGCTGAGGACGTAGCTTAGCGGATGAAGCTCTTCTGCGTATCCTGGGTGGGTACCCAGGATTTGCAGGTTTGCAGGTAGTAGAATGACGCTCCTGGGAAAACACTTTCTAGAACCCAAGAAACTGAGAGAAGTGTCGGCAATAAAGCTTATGAACTTTATTAAGAGAAAAAAGCTATTTGTTGAATAGGCTTGAATAGTGTGTAGCACAAAAGGCCTAAGAAGCCAGCCGCGGTGGACTTGAATAGAACCCAACGCCAGAAATAAGAAGAAGAATAAGAATAAGAGGGAGGACTTCTTTTTAGTAATGGAAACAGTTTATGATATAATTGCAGGGCGAGTCGTATACAGCAATACCTAAATACATATGTTTGTTATTGCATTTGAACTATATTGTTTATTGTTGTATTCTGTTTAACTAAAATTTTAACTTTTTAAATTTTTCCTCAGTCTCTTTAGCCTTTTTTTAATGGCAATGGGATGTTTGCATAATTAAAAAAATAAATACGAACTGTACAAGCAATTTCACTAATAACTCATATTATAATTTTTTATCAACCGTATTAAGTCGTGTTATAACAGAAAACTCATTATTTAAGTAACTCTTCACAAAAAGAGTAATATGGAGTTTTTGTTGAACTTGCTAAACAGATGGCGCAATTAAAACATTGCCCAGAACATCACAACTCTCCGCGAAATTCATTTCAATTATTTTTTTTAAATTGCCACTGACGATTTCATATAAATACTTATAGAAAAATTCTGGTCGCGTTTTTGTCACATTACCATTTTCTGAATGTAATAATCCGTTTCCGTTCTCCAATTGATTTCCTTTCATGTGAATAGAAAATGTGCTATTCTCCAAATAAAAATCAAGAGATATAAAATCGCGAGATTCAGGAGGCTGTTGCCTTTACTTTTTACACAAGACAACCTCTATACGAGACGTATTTTTACCGTTTCGACTCGAAAGTGGAGCAATCAGGATTTTATTCGGCTGATATATCATTCGGGGTTTTCCTATTCTTCCAGATATTGTGGCGTTCGAACAGATAAATAAACAAAATGACCCGTTTCAGTCGCCGTTATTGGCCTCCCAGGTGCCGACGTTTGCGCGTAAAAAATCTATCTTGTTCCGTAAATAACTTTCTTATAGATTCAGTTGCCGTCCGCACACCACCCGTTACAATCGGGTATGAAATATGTGAAAAATTTTTCGCCCCCCAAAAAGCCGTCTCTCGTGTTACGTTTTATGTGCCCTTTGTATAAATAGAAATAAAATGAAAATGCCTCGGGGAAATATTCAATATGTGAGCATTATGGATTACTGGGGTTGGGGCACGGATCGGCGTCCCGCGCCTCAGTGGCGTGCCGCATAGTGCTGCCACTAATAGGATTAAAAATTGTTGCTGCGGTATTTTTTGACGCGGAAGTTTATTTGTCGTATTACGGCATCGACAGCCTTTTCTTTGTTTGATATTTTATTATAATGAGGCGGAACTGTTAAGCTGGTTTATTAATATTACATAAGGCCTAAGAGAGAAATACAGAATGTTTGAGTCTATACAGTTTACCAAAATAAAAAAAATCTATCTTAAACATCTTCAGAGGTATATATTTTAGTTTATAACTTCAATTGAATAGACCCTTTTACTGTGACGTCATATATTTAGGCAACCCGCAACAAATTGTCATAGGTAGTTGAAATTATACAGACCGAATCTGACCCTTACATAGTATAAAAATGAACAACTTCAAATTAATTTATTTTTACAAGGATTTAGAAGTATTTAAGAACAATCAACACGTGTTTGGTAAAATAGATACACTAATGTGCTTAAAACTTACAAAAAGTGATACAAAAGAATATTTCTAAATTTCAATAAAGTAAAAATTTAACATTAGCTGTGTTATTACTAATGCACATGCTCGGAAAAAATAGCCTCATTCGCTGGCGAGATCTCGTTGATATGTCATCGCTGTCATCATTAGCGTATTTTCTGTACTACTCTTTGGTTTGTTCCTCAGAGGTATAAGTAAACATAGAGAGGCCCTAAGCACTAAATAACATTCATTTGTAGTCAATAGCAACAAATAGATAATAGAGTGAGTAGGAAAAACAAAAATGGCTGCTAGAGGTGCAGTAAACAATACACTTCTATGGGGTGTCCAAATACGTACAGAGGGTATCGAATATAAATTAAATAAAACTTGGGTACCATTCTTTAAACAAGTTGATATATTTATTTCAATTGAAGGAACAAAATATTTTGCATTATTATGATTAATTTTCAATTTATTAACTTGTATATGATACTATTTTATGTATTAGGCACATCTGAGTTGAAAATCATATTAGGTATTAATCATTTAATAAAAAAATTATTAGTATACGTATATATTGGACTAGGTTTGACAGTATACAATATTGATTTTTAGAAAGTAGTTTCCTTTAAAAATTACAGATATTTCAAACATTTTATTTAATACCTATTTACATTACTAAAATTATTTACATTAACTAAAATATATAATTTTTTTGCAATTGCCTAGCTACAAAACCGGCATCATATGCTATTACATCTTGGCAATACAATGTTAAGTTCCATGTACTCATTTTGTGCAATACAAATTACTGTTGTGTAACTCATGCATCGTAGTATTAATCTCAACTTTTGGTAAGACACTTGAACAATGTAAAATAGCTGTGCTATCAAGAGCTACAGCATTAGCTTTTTCGCTTCTTGAAATCTCAGAATGTCTCAAATTTTTCCAAACACGTTCTAGTGCATCCCACCATATTTTCAATTTTTCTACATTCGATGGAAACCTACAAAAACATCACATATTAATATCACATTTGATTTAGTGGAATTTCGCTATTCTACGCCAATGGTCAGAAAACATTTTAAAACACTTACCGATGATAGATTAGGTTGACGTCTCCGCACGATTTGCAAAACGACCACGTTTTTCTACTTTTAACCATTGTCTCTTACACTAGAATTGTCTACAGGGTCGGAAAGTCCCCATGGTTCATCAGCCGTTACGTGAGAGCGATAAAGAAAGTCATAGAAATCCGTGCGATAGAGAAAGATGGCTATAATGAAGGCGTCTAATAGTCACCGCCCATTTCGCCCTTCCACAAATAAGATCCACTTCTTATAATATTATATTATTATATTTATTATAAAGTAAAATAATAGACAACGCACAGATTCTCAAAATATCGCTTATAAACACGAAATAAGTATGCACCTCTGCAGTTGTATGTAAACATATAACTAACCAACAGTGTTGCCAGCCCGTAAAAAAGAACTTATTCTGCCGATTTCTTAGAGCATATAAATTCAAAATAACGATCACAACAATATTATAATCGAATCTCAATTGAAATGTAAAATGTCTATGGTAAATAACATTAAGATTATCACCATTTAATTACTAAAACTCTTTCGCTTAACATTTGATTATGAATGACTATTATGAAATATGTCAACCGCGCTAATATTACAGTTTGTAAACAAAAACGTTCCGGTTGCGTCAACAAATCCTTAATGTGTCTTCTATGTTTACTTATTCCTCTGAGGTTTGTTCTATTTGCAGGACATGTCTCTAGTTGACAAATTGGTGTGAGCAAAGATGGCAAGAGCTGCCATGTGATGGCATGTATCTGCAGATAATCCTTTAGGACAGGTACAAGTGCATTTGGATATTTGTCCATCACTTAGAAAAGCCCAAAACCCTGATATGTTTAGATGAATATTCCCCTTAGGTTTATCGTATGTAAACTAGCGCTTTACCTCGGCTGTAGGTATATATTTTCCTCTTCTTACTGGCTTGAACTCCTCTGATAACTGAAAGTTCATCCATCATAAAGCATTTTTTGTATATAACCAGGGGAAACAGAATTTTTTCCTTTTCGATGAGCTTCTTTTTTTCAAAGTTCACAAAAACTGCACTCATACTAACTGGTCTTTAAGGCACGATAATATATCAAAAATTATTACAAAACTTAGAAGAAAGAAAGCAAGAAACCACAACGTTGACATACATGTAACCATAACCAAACTTTTCTTCAATGTTATCCTGTTGCGGAGCTACTTCGCTTAAATGAAATTATTTTTAATGCGCATGCTCAGTAACATTGATATAATTTTAATTTATTAATTACTATAAAAGTGAATATTGTTCTATTTTAAAAATATAAATTCTATAGTTCTTTTAGTTTGTCACTTGGGGTTTGAAACTTCTTAAATACTTCTAATATTGCCAGAATATTTCGATATTTAAGGTCATGAAAAAGAAGAAATTTTTTTGGTTGTGTCCAAAGTACATAAGGTCGAAAATTGATCTGAGAAATTCTTCACGACAATGTGCACCATGGGATTGCCTATTATTTGGCATATGTGACGTCTCTACTAAAAAGATCTATTTTGATTTTAGGAACCTATTGAAATACAAGTGGTGTATGAATATGATGGATGTATACAAAAAATGAATTAATTCTTATTCGAAAGCTGTAACCAAAATAAGTTCAGTAAAATTCATAGAGCTACTGTATAATTCTGATGCGGAACTTTTTCCTTTCCATGAAGCTAGGAATGGGAACATCACCTCTAATTTACGTCGTGAAAATTCCTCTTCGTTCATTATGATTCATTCAAATATTTATATTTTTTCCTCTGCAGGCTCAAAAATGAGCTGCTATTTCATTTCACGGAATAATTACACGTTTCAAGCTGTGTCTTAAGTGGTCTCTTTATATTTAGGTACCTGAAATTTCGCCGAATTTCTTTCATTTTTTACAGAATTTAATCTTCTTCAAGAGAATGTTCATCTCCTCTGTATTTATGAAAAAAATATATAATGCCTGGAGGAATAAAGCATTTTAATATGAGGGTATTAAATAGACAACTGCAATATATGTCGGGAATCTCCATAAAGCATTAACATAAATATGCGGTATTTTATGTGCGATATTAGGATGTAAAGCAGCGCGCCACATGTTACTCTTACGCCTTTTTGTTGAAACTTTTGTTCGCTCCCTTGTGATACATAAAATTTTCGCTAAAGATTCTTAAATAAAAAATTTATTGGATGCGTTTTATTAACTTGATGACAATAACGATACCAGAGTAATTTATTACAAATAAAATTGTTTTATTAAAAACGACATGTTGCTGAAATGGAAACAGATTAGTAATAAATAGGGCACTCTAAAAATGAGATATTGGCTCTATTTTCATTAACATTTACCAGGATAGTAAAATTATCACATTAGTAATTATTTGAGCACACTATGGACTATGAAAACAGATTTCATAAGCTGTCCCAGAATTCACGCAAGATTTGAATTTTGCGCCATTTGTGCGGTACAGTGTTGCCAATGTAAAAAAGGGACAGCGTGATAGGTTACAGTTCAGGGTTATTAAAAATTGAGCTCTACACGAATGAACCATGCGTGTTCATTGTTGACCAATAAAAGAATGATTTAACATCAACTGTGAAGAGATTAATCAGCGAGACTGAACCAATAGACCTTTTTGGTCGTGACGTCATATACGCCAAATAATAGGCAAACCTATAGTGCACATTGTCATGAAAAATTTCTCAATATTTTTACTAGATCGATTTTCGACCTTATGTACTTTGGACATGAGTGCCAAAAAATTGTCTTCTTTATCATGACCTTAAAAATCGCGATATTCTGGCAATATTAGAAATATTTCAGAAAATACAAACCCCAAGTGACAAACTAAAGGGATTATAGAATTTATTTAAATGTATTTAAATTTATAGAACAATATTCACTTTTACAGTAATTAATAAATTAAAATTATATCGATGTTACTGAGCATGCGCATTAAAGATAATTTCATGTAAGAGAAGTAGATTCGCAACAGGATATCATTCAAGAAAAGTTTGGTTATGATTAAGAATACGTCCATAATAAACCACTTGAAGAAAAATACACTCGATATGTACACTGACCCAGCACAACACCAAGAAAAACCATAAAAATACTTAGTAGAGCTAGAAAATACCAAGATTAAACAAAAGAAGAGAAAATACGCTAATGATGACAGCAAAGACATATCAACAAGATACCACCGGCGTATGACGCTATTATTTCCGAGCATGAGCATTAGGAATAACACGGCTAATGTTAAATTTTTACTTTATTTAAATTTATGAATATTCNACCATGGGGTAAACCAAATAAATTACTGGCTAAGTGTCTTTTTGGTAGTAGAAAATGTCAGGTTAATTTCAATATTGTAACTTGTTTAGTGCTTGTGAAAAAAATTGTTAAACAAATTTTATGTACCCCCTTTAAGGGGCTGTATCTTAACAAGGGATGCTTTCGATGAGGAATCACCCCCTTAAATGTTTTACACTTATTTAGTTACACCCTGTATAAGATTACACTTTTCCGACAATATGTATAGTACTATGTTATAGTAATTTTTTATAAAGCATTCTTTTCGCGTGCGCTGAAAGGATATTAAATTTGTTATATTCAATTTCTGTCGGATGTGCTCCGCCTATGAGTTTTTAGAGCGCAAGTAAAATCTAGAAGCCTATCGTAAAGCTGACTGTATGGAAGAATGTAATATAGGACTGGTCCTGGCGGACATATGTCCCTTTGCATAACCCCTTTCTCGCCCTCTCGAGTAGATATGGTAAAATGTACATAAAAAACGAATAGTCGATACCGAATGAAATCTAGACCGTGCAATCTCGAACTTATGACTTATTTTCTCGTAGTTCCGTCCCTCGGCAAATAAAAAAGAGAAGTTCGGAGGAAGCGGAGAAGTGGTTTTCTCGAATTTCCGATCGATTTAATATTTCTAGTATGTTATTAAGTACAGATTTTTTTTATAAAATTAAGTTTTATTTTAAATAATTAAGAATTTTGGAAATTAAATATCAAAATAGCATCAAATTCGCTTCTATTGAAAATTATTTTATTTCATTTTAAGTTATATATAGAATATTTCTAGAACTTAGCATAAAATATTAGTTAAAAAATAGCCACTATTGTTAAATCCCTTTTATTAAAACAATGTAACGCCAGCCCACTTGAGGGGACACAGCACAAAGAAATTGTTGTTAGAGGGTTCGAAGCTCAATATGTGAGGAGGACTAGAGAATTCCTGCTGGTCTTGAAAGTGTGAGGTGGTGAAACCAAGTCTTCCTGTGCCACGAAGTTTGGAATTCGGCAAGACCTTTGTAATCTTAACCCTCCAGATGGAATTTTTTTCTTATTAGGCTATATACTAATTTTTGTATAATGTTATCACAGATACATTTAAAGATATAGGAGTAACCTTTGATACTCAACTTTTGAAAGACCATATTCAGAATATTACAACATGGGCCTTATAAGTAGGTTTTGTCTTGAGCAATATTTTTATAATTTAGACACCCTTAAAAAAATATTTGGTACAACCTAAGCTGGAATATGCAGTTAGTTGTAGTATGGAACCTGCATAATAATATGTTCAGGGTGTCCCAAAAACATCTGAACTGCGTTCCTTCAAAAAAGTTTCAACTACGTTTTAAAGTAACCTGACGGTTTGTCTTCAGGTTCTTGAACAATACAGGGTGTTAGAAGTTTGCCTGCCTTAATTGTATCAGGCGATAGAATACATTAAAATAAACAAAAAAACCATGACATGGGTCCTAAACTCAACCATTCCCGAGAAAAAAATTATCAAAATCTTGACGTACGATTAAGGAATATTGACATAACTGCGTGCATAGAATACCATGAAATACAATGCTTATCACTTTTTTAAACTTCCTTATGCTTAATTCTAAAAAGTAATTAGCGTTTTAATTAAAAATTCGATAAAATTCATGTCGAGCAATGTGACAACGGCGCGGCGGATAACACAAGGTACTAAGTTGTCCAGCAATACGCAATTCAGTTGGTATCTGGAATTGGACCGTGTCTGAGTGTTTTTTGCGTACCACTATTTCCTTTTCTTGAGGTGTTTTCCAGCAAGTACGCGAAAATTGGATTCGAAGGTGTCATGCGTGCATGGCGATGGACAGTTTGAGCGTATGTTGTAGTTTAAAAACTACAGAATTTTGCTTTTTGGTAAGTACTTAAATTATTATTTTCGACCCCGTAAATGAAACGAATATTCTGTTGCGTTTGTGTTTGTTGAATAAATAAAAAAAAGTATATTTCCTAGATAAATATACAAATGCAAACCAGATTTGAATAAAGTATTCCTTGGAATAATTAAGTGTTATGTATACAGGGTGGCCCATCAGGAATCGCCACTAATCGATATCTCGGATAGTACTGATCCGATAAATCTGAAAATTTGACAACCTAGTAAAGGCAGTAGGCCCAACACAACTAAAATATTTAGGCAAACTTTATGGCACTTCCGGTTATACCGAAAGCCGACATCAACTTTCTTATTTTATTATTATTTCATTTTAGGATTCTACATGAAATTTGAGCAAGTTAGTTGTATTGGTCCTAATGCATTTCGTAGGTTGCCAAATTTTCAGATTTATTAGATCAGTATTTTCCGAGATATTGATAGTGGAGATTACTGGTGGGACACCCTGTATACACGATCTAGACGCGTAGATATAGTGAACGAAAATAGTTAATTTCATTCTTAAACTTAAACATGTGAAATTGTACATAGTTACTTACACATATAATATTTTAAGTTAATCTTTCATCTTCCCGAATTATTTTTCTTTTTTTTTTTTAATTAAAAAAGTTCTATCAGGATCTTGTAAATTTTCGTCGCAAATAAGACTGTTTCTTACAATTTCCTGCGGACCGCTAAAAACAAATCCGTCGCCGAACTTCTGCTTCGGCTCCAGAAGCCCCACGGTCGACCAGTAGACAAGCGCGACAAAAACCGCCGCGACCGCTCCGGTTTTTGTCTCGAAATTAGGCGATACATCTCCTGCTCGCCTTCGTCGGTGACACATTTTCGTCCGGAAAAACGAAATTAGTTCGCTTATCTCGCCCCCTAAAACACACACCCTTTATCCGGCCTGCTCCCCAGCCAAAATTGAAACGGGTATTATTTTCCAATTAGGGGTGTTTTAGAATGTCCCCCTCACGCTTTGCTTCACCTCGCGTCAAGGCTGGTCAGATTTAATGAGGTATTATTATGTTTTTAGGATGGTATAAAGGGGTACACTGAGAGAAGGTTTTGCTTGGTGTATGTATAAATTATAAATGCTATAAAAAAAACTGGTATTTCCTGTAAAGGAAGTTTTAAAAGGAAGAAGTTAAATTAACTTTACTAAAGTACGGCGGATAAGTTGGTAGAAAAAATTAATAGAAAGAGAAGAGAAAGGTAAGAAGAAGAAAACGGGGACAAGAAAGATTTAGTGCGACTAAATATAGTGAAGCGATGAAAATTGTGATAAAACCAAATTAAAAGAAGCAGGAGAAGTGTTTCTAGAGAAAAAAAAAAGAGAACAAAGCGGGGGAAAAACAGAGATGGACAAAAGAGAATACCAATCAGAGATAGAAAAGAGGAGGAGATCTCGTGTCAAATAATGGAGGTATTATTATGTTCTTGGGACGATATTGTCACGTTTCCTATTGAAAATACCAAAAACAACTATTAAAAAAATATATATTATTTTCTCGGGCTACTCACTTGGCTGCTAAGAGGGTAAAAACAGAGAGACAAATCAACTAATTTCTACATTTTATTACACAAAACATTCTTACACCTCTAGGGGGTTGTTTTTCATGTGGAGGACAAAATGGTGAACTGGTTCCTGGCCATCGGCTGGCTCTCAAAGTGGCTCCGGATTGGCCCCCGGACTGGCCCAGGACTGGCCCCGATTCACCAAGTTTCCGGGGTTTAAATATTCTTTACAATATGCTGTTCATTAGAATTAAACAACCGGTAGAAGAATCGGGAACAATGACTGAATCAGTCGACCAGTTTATACAGAGAGTGAGCGAGATGGACATAGTGCAAGGGTCAGTTCAATATGCATTCAATTTGCAACTGGACACTTTTCGTTGCTCTTAAATGTATTGTGTAATACCGACATGTAATCGATTCCATTTATATTTATAAATTTTGTACTATGAAATCAATTAAATAAATATTTGTACCGAAGGGATTTTTGTGAAAATCTACTAAAGAAATATGTGTCCAAATAAAATAATGCCATATGTTCATACATATTTACCTTTCAAAGGTTTGACTATAGTTACAGAGTGATTATTTAAATTTTGTATATTACTCTTCCTCTCTCTAAAATAGTTGACAGTATAAAGACGTACACTGAGAGAAGGTGTTACTTAATACATTCTATCTGCTTCGAATAAAGCTGATATTTCCTGTAAAAGTGGTGTTACGANCTATTTTGGCTTGCCGCGGGCTATGCTTGCAGTAAATAGCAAATATGGGCACGTAAATGTAAACGAGTTATAGAAGAGTAAAGAGAAGATTTTTAACGGTTTTTTCGATATATCTCGAAAAGTAACAAAGCAATCGATACTTTCAAAAAATCAGTAGATAGATCTTTTTAAAACCTACAACTTTCTCATTTCAAATTTTTTAATCCGTGCTATATTTTTTTAGTTATTTTAGAAAAACCGTTTTTTTCAACTTTGCGATTTTTTTTAAACATGTTCGCCATATTGGATCGATTTTAAAGAACAAGAAACTCCATTTAAAATTTAATTTTCTATACAGTCATATTTTTTTTGTCCAGGTAATAATTTCTGTAAGCATTTCTCTATAATGCTTGGACTATATGTTCATACATATTTACCTTTCAAAGGTTTGACTATAGTTACAGAGTGATTATTTAAATTTTGAATATTACTCTTCCTCTCTCTAAAATAGTTGACAGTATAAAGACGTACACTGAGAGAAGGTGTTACTTAATACATTCTGTCTGCTTCGAATAAAGCTGATATTTCCTGTAAAAGTGGTGTTACGAGGAAAAAGTTAAATTAACTTTGCACAAAGTACACTGGACAGAGTGTGAGAAAAAGAGAAGCGAAGAAGAGAAAGATATAGGGAGGAAAAGAGTAATTAGAGGAAGGAGAGAGTAACAAGATTCTAAACGAAAATAGTGAAGCGGTCAAAGTAACAGATGGACATAAGAAAAACGAAGAGAGTTTGGAGAACGAAGGGAAAGAGAGTTGAAATAGAGGAAAGAGAACATCAAAGTTAGAAAAGGGGCAGGAGAAACCTACAAAATTCAAAATATGACCAAACTATTTCAGTCGGGAGGACTTCAAAAGGATCGTAAAACTATAATAAAACAGAATAGTCCATCGTACCGGTAGCTAGAAACTGTTTAAAAATTAAGGGTAATACAGAGTGAACTTTTATCAACAATTTCGATTACATTTGCTAGAAAATGCCCGTTGTGTTTATTTGATGGGCAACAGCAAAAATCCATTCTCGCTAATATTCTGCTTCATTTCTTCGGTAGAGTACACTAAGATCTTCATGTGTCCCCATGAGTAAAAATCTAATCTGTTTTACAATGCGGACCCTTTTTGTCCTCTAAATATTTCCAAAAATATTTAAATGTTGGACTACACGGTCACTTGCATATATGGGTGTCCTATATTTGCTCTTACTACGTCCAAAGGTATATTTCGTATGATCTCGGTCATCTCTTATTATCCCGGACATTATTATGAAAATTAAAAATGGCTAACTTCTCGAAATAAAATGGGCATTGAGGTTAGTTTAGTGTTCTGGCCAGGTATTCATCCATGATTAATAGCTGCAGGGTACTAGGATTGACATTCCAACAAACTAACAATAAAATTCACGATTTTACTGTCAAGCTGAGTGAGGTCAATTGGGATTATAATCTTATTAGCAATATAAAATGTAATGAGCTAGCTTCATTGATATTAAATACACTGTATTCTATAGCGAACATTACTTTTCCGTTCAAATGTGTACAGAGAAGAACTAGTGGTGTCAAATGGTTCAATGAAAAACTACAAGAGATGAAACAAATATTATCTATTAGTAAAAAAGCTTTTAATGCAAATCCATCTGAGGAAAATTGGTCCGTTTTCCATACCAATCCGACAAATTATAAAAAAACTTTAAAACTGGAAAAGAGAAAGTTCTATTCACATGAAATTACTTCTTCTAATAATAAAAGTAAAAGCATATGGAAATTAGTAAACAATGAGAGGAAAGCTCGTAGCTCAAATTCTAGCACTGCTATCGATCCTAATGATTTTAATAACTTTTTCACTACTGTCTCTGAAGCAGTCTATAATACTATGTATTGATGATGATAACTTTGATCCGTTAGTAATTACTTAACAAAGCCCCAAAACCACAATTTTCATTTTTTATGTCACCAATTTTGAATCATGACGTACAAGAAGCAATACTATTACTTAAAAATACTTCAAGTTTGTTTGAACAGTTATATGTTGAAGGCTTCTCTCGATATTTTAATTGAACCATTACTATGTTTATTTAACAAGTGTGTAGAATAAGGTGTGTGGCCTGACTCACTAAAAACTACAAAAATTCTACCTTTGCATAATGGCTGTTTCACACTGACAATTTATTGATGAATAAATTGACGAAGTTCTTCATGAATTAATTCACGAATTTATTGGTAAACAGTGTGGTTTTACACTGCTACAGATTTTGTTAAGTTTTTTGACGTATGAATGAGTTCTACCAATGAATCAAAGAAGCAAATAAATTTCAAAAAATCACCCTTCCACTCATAATTGTAGTGATAAACAGCGGTACCGTTCTGACACATATTATATAAATATTAGTTTTTGTAAGTCACAAATCAGTAAAAACAATGCAAAACTAGCACGACGCCACACAATTATTTACATATTCCAATAACATAACCTCATTACTGATCTAAGGCTGGAAATCTGTTGGGTTGGTACTTCTGAACTTCACGAAGGAATTGACGAAAATTAGAACATGCTCTAATTCGTCAAGAACTTGATGAATAAATTCATGAAGTTATTTGACAGCAAATTTGGTGCATTACACTTGTCCAATTTCTTGATGAAGCGACTTCATGAATTAATTGATCAATAAATTGTCAATGTAAAACAGCTATAAGAAGGGCGATTGTACAATTCTAGATAATTACAGACCAATAGCAACCGTTCCTATTATTACTAAAACTTTTGAGATTATTATTAAACACAGATTGGTCAAATACTGTGAAGATAAATCCATATTTACCGAAGCACAATTCGGATTTAGAAAAAACAAATTTACAATAAAAGCGACTTGATGAGGGCACAAGTACGAATGCTACCATGTGTGACCTCACCAAGGCATTTGACTGTGTTAATGTGGAGATATTGATATACAAATTAGGATACTACGGTATTAGAGGAAACATGCTTAATCTATTATCATCATATCTGTATAATAGGCAGCAGTATGTAAGTTTAAAAGGAAGTGAGTCAGATCTGCTACCTATTGAGAATGGGGTTCCACAAGGCTCGGTCCTGGACCCAATTTTATTCCTTATTTACATAAACGATCTCCTTTTTTCTGTTGGTGTGGATTCTTGTTTACTATTTGCTGATGACACAACTCTCTTAAATAGAGATACTATAGAGTTGCACAATGACAGATTATTTCAAGCAGAGATTTGGTTTTCTCAAAATCTGTTATTCTCTTCTGACAAATGTATATCATCTAGAAATGCCAAGCTGCTTGTAATAATATTCGACACCAGAATTGGTCTTCTCATGTAGACTATATTTGTTCCAAATTATCATCTCAAGTATTTTGTTTACGTCATCTTATACACTGTCTTTCGTCAGATGCTATTCGAATTGTGTACTTTGCTATAATACATAGTCGTCTTACGTATGTTGTTACAATGTGGGGTAACTCTGCCACTGTCAATAGAGTATTTTCACTACAAAAAATGACTCCATGTAAAACATTATTTATAAAACATCAAATTATGACATTGCTTTGTATTTATATATTTGAGACACTATTGTGTATTCATAAGAATATGGATAATTTTTTCAAACATTCTGATATTCACACTTATGACACCAGAAATGCCAAAAACTTGATAAATCAGTTTTCAAGGACTCACACCACAAAACGGAATAAGTTAGATGTAGAATTATATAACAATTTGTAAGTCCTGAATTGTGAAATTTTTCGCACTTTCATGTGCTGACGGCAGTGACTCAGCGATAAGTAGCCTGTGTTACGGCTGATGATGCTTGACAGCAATTGGGGGTTCGTGAGGAAATTTCGGGAAAATAGGTGAAACTTTTGTTTCGCAGTGTGTCATCTGTGGTATCTTGTCCAAGGTCTCGTACTTTTGGTTGGTTGTACCCGCGAATAGTTTTTTGAATGTTTGTTCAATTATTTGATAACATGGGCAAAATTTTGAAATACGCTCGACACTCGTATATTTTGGGCTTAATGCGTTTAAGTAGGGGGAATTCGTGGTTTCAGTATTCAATACGAGAACATTGTAAAGCTTTTAAAATTGTTTTTCTTTACAGTAAATGCTTTGCAGGTGCATTGCTCGGTATGTTACCTACCAACACGCACCATTGGGCAAAAACCAGTCTGCGATTAAAACGTAATAACCCTATCTGGCCGTGTCTCGTCAGGGAAAACTTGATAATTGTACATAATAACGTTTCCAAGGTAGACGGCAACACTTTGCGCTAACGACATACGTGCCGGTTGTCTCATTGTAAAGTTGGCAATTCCGATTCTCCCAAGTTACGTAATTTCGACGGAAATTACGCCCTAATATCGCCATCGATTATCACTTTCGGGACTTCGGGCATCGGTGCATACGTACTTCCGGTCTGGGGCCGCTTTGTTTCCTTCGCGAGAGTCTCAGGAAGGAAGGGCTAGACCCGGACGGTTTCCTGGTACGTTATTGCGAGCATTGTGATAGCCCGTCCGAGAAGCTTTTGAGATATTTTATTGCAATTTATATTGACCCACTTTGCTAAGGTCTTACATAGCAGCAATAAATTCATTCAACAGCGGCAAAAATTTTAAAACAATTTTTATCTGTGCTACGAAACAACTTAAATTATATATTTTTAGTAAGAAAAAACATTAATGCATAAAAAATACATACAAAAAAGACAAACTACAAAATACAAATAAAACAATGGAAAATAAAAATACGCTCTTTGGGTTAAGTTGAAATCAACTATAAATGTTAAAGTGTTCGAGGTCTGTTCAGAAAATAACCGAACTTTATTTTTTAAACTTTATTATTGATTTTATGAGTTGTCTCACCACAACTCGTAACCGTTGTAAAACGCCTTGATAGTACACAGGGTTCACTGTTTCTCCTTGGGGAAATAATTCAAAATGCACAATTCCATTAAAGTCTAAAAAAACAGTGAGCATCACTTAGACATTGAATCGAAATTGACGTGCTTTCTTAGGACGTGGAGATCCTTTGCCAATCCATTGTGATGACTGTACTTTTGTCTCAATGTCATAGCCGTAAACTCAGCTTTCGTCCCCGCTATGATCCTTTGAATGAAGGGTTCATCGTCCTTGGATTGTTCAAGGAGTTGCCGACAAAGGTCCACACGAATTTCTTTCTGTTGTTCGGTCATCAAACGAGGACCAAATTTTGCTGCAACTCGATTTTTCAATCAAAATTCACAGCTGCAGACAAATACGTTACAAGTCACACGTCCCCAAATTTTCCATTTAAAAATAAAGTTTGTAATAATAGTTATTTATTGTACTAGTGTTTTAAGTAGCATTTTATCATGCAAGAATATTTAATATTTTTAAGTGGATAAAAGGCAATCAAAACACGAATGCAATACAACGTTTTATCCATAATCACATCATATTTGTGAAAACTTCGGTAGATGTTATGCGTTCCGAAAATTATGGCAACAGTGTTACAAGGGTAGTTATTAACGGAAAGGAAGTTAAATGTGATAAAAAAACGAATTGTCTATTACTATAAATGTAAACGTTAATGTAAATAAATTAAATTTGTTTTATTATAGGTTTATTATTTTTTCATTATTCTACTATAGTCTGTTTAGAAATGAAAGAGAGTAATAAAAGCTTATTATGTATGCAAATCGTAAATAAATGTAGTACTGATGCTAATATTCAATATTTTTATATTATGTATTATCGGTATATATGAGGTGTACTTTTAAAAAAACTTTGTGTGACCGGGTTGTACTAAATTGTAGCCGGTAGCTAAAATTTAATCCCCGACAATCCGTATTTGTCTATGCCGCTTCAATCTCTCGGTCCATCTCTCTTATAAGTAAACAATATAAAAACAGCATTTCAAAAATGAGGCTACTTTAAGCATCATAACCGGGTTAAGAGGGTTTTTAGTAATTCAAATAAAATTATTCAATATTATTATCAAAATATTTATTTAAATTTATTGAATAGACTTTTATTCCACACAAAAATATATGTATTTTGAAAATTCAAATTATGGTGAGTAAATGTAGTGTTGTATAAATGTACAATAAAGAAAATAAAAAAGTAGGTATATTAAAATTCATCCTCTGAATATTCTGATGAATTATCTTCGTCTCCTAGATTGATAACGATAGGTTCCACAGTAACGTCAATTAAATTATCGAGTTCCCACATTTTCTCCTCTTCTTTTTGTACATGATGTATACATCTTTGCCAGTTATCTGCAGTTACTCGTTCCAAGGAATTTTTTAACAAAATTTTCACGTCACTTAATTTAAACGTCGTATTATTTCGCGCTACATCTCCTTTTACCTGCGCCCAGACTAATTCGATTGGGTTAAGTTCACAGTGATAAGGTGGTAACCGTAGTACCGTTATTTGGCGATTTGTTGCCATTTCATCGATAACATATTTTTTCTGATCTTTATTAAGATTGACAAGTGTCAAAAGTTCCTTTTTCACCATATTTGTTTCAAAAGAAATGTTTTTTCCGGATAACCATTGAATTATATCGGCTTTCCTCCAAGCAGTCGTAGGCGTCCGCTCGGTCTGCCGTGAATGGTAACTGGCATTATCCATGACAATTACAGACCCCGGAGGAATAAGATCCAACATCTGTGTAAAATACTCTTCGAAAACATCTGCGTTCATGTCTTCGTGATAGTCACCTGTATTTTTAGATTCAAATAAAAGTAAACCGCCATCTACAAAACCACTGGCACTACCTATATGTGTCACTATTAATCTTCGCCCTTTACCTGAAGGTGCCTTGAACCCTGTTGAAAGTCCATCCAAAAATGCTTGTCGAAAACTTTTTACATTTTTATCTTGCCATACTTTTGTTACAGTATATCCCTCGTTGACCCAAGTTTCGTCTAGATAATAAATATTCCTCCCTTCGTCACGGAATTTTCTAATTGATCTTAAGTAGGATCTTCGCCAACAAATAATTTCATCTTTATCGATAAGAACTGACTTCCTGTTCTGCTTTTCCCAGCAAAAATTCAACTCTCGTAAGACGGCCCATAATTTGCTTCTACTGATTTTTGGCAAATCGTTGTCCTCTGAAAGTTCACTTAAAATTTTGTTTAGCGTTGGTATTTCTTTTTTAAAATAAAATGAGTGTACTTTTCTGCGAATGACATTTTTGAAGAAATCATCTATAACGACTTTTGACCTCCCTGTAGATGATTTTGGGGGATTTACAGTATCTTGTTCATTTTTTGTTTCCTTTAAAAGTCTGTAGATAGTCGATTTTCCAATCCCTGTCATTTTTGTTAGCATTAGTGTTACCCGATAATTACCTGAAACGAAATATTACCACGCCCATGGCCGGTTCTTATCTCGGGGTTTTATTACTCTCTTTCATTTCCAAACAGACTATAGTGAAATAAAGTTACTTTATTCCACTAGTGGATAAAGTATCACTTTAGACGGTTCATATGTGTGGATAAAAGTCCGATTATAAGGTGATTGTGGATAAATACATTTTATTCGGTAATCGACAAATTTAGAAAAATGCTCAATAGTATTCATTTTTGTAAATTGAGCATACGTTTTGAAAAATTATTTTCTTTTTATGACGGCGTTTTACATTGTGAATTTGTTCATGAAGTAATTAATGAAATTGTTTCGGAAAGAAACTGCATAACACCAAATCTGCCGTCAAATAACTAGATGAATTTATTCATCAAAGTTCTTCACGAATGTCCTAATTTTAATGAATTTCCTCGTGAAGTTTAGAAGTAGCAACCCAACAAATCCTCAGCCTCAGATCACTAATGAGGTTATGTTATTGACGTGTGTAAATAACTGGGTGGCGTCATCCTAGTTTTGTATTGTTTTTACTGATTTGTTGCTTACAAAAACTTATATTTATAGATATGTATAAGTGTCAAAACGGTACCGCTGTTGTATCGCTACAGTATGTCTCATTTTAATCTAGTAATAGAGTGCTGGCTACAATTAGTAACACTATGGCAAAACTTTTCTTTCTCTTCTCAATATCACTTCTTGTACAAATATTGATATTCTTCAAAAACATTTTATCCCTAAAACCTGACAATTTTGTTTTAGTTTTACGCAGTTGTTTGTTTACTTATCCACAAACCCAACTTTAAAAATGGAATAAAATTTGAAATTTATTTGCTTCTTTGATTTATTGGTACAACTTATTCATGTGTCAAAGAAATTCACGAAGTCTGTAGCAGTATAAAACGAAACCATATACAAATAAATTCGTGAATTAATTCATGAAGAACTTAATCAAGAATAAATTGTCAATGTAAAACAGCTATTAGATATTGTTTCAACAAATAATAATGGTAACACTAAAGTAACAGTAAAACAGTCTTTACTGTCTGATAATTAGGCATTTCCCAATTTTTGAAGATTGATTATAATTGATCTTCAAAAATTGAGAAATGTAAGGATCTAAATTAAAGTATGTATCTAATTCAGGTCTACAATTTGTAAATCTTAATCGTAGAAAACTTTATTCTATTACTAAACAATAGCCTCTTACCATATTCCTTCCTATTTAAGCAGGGCTAAAATGCACCATCGTCAGAATTAAATAGGCTAAAATTTCAACATTTTGGCTACCTTTGAATGAAACACTGCAGTAGGTTTAAGTTGTTCCTATTTCATTTGGCGTTGCTGCTTATTCTTGAAAAATATATCAGTAAGTTTTGTTTAATGTATTATCTTTAATTTCTCTACGTCTTAAGAATCGAACTAACTGACATTTCCTAAATCGGAAGACGTTTTCAATGTCTACATACAAACAACACTACTTATTCGCCAACTGCAATAGAATCTCTTAAAACGACGACTCATTATCATTTGCTCGCTTTACAATCGCGTAAAAATAAGGGAATCCCACAAAGAAGATTATCAATAATACCAACAGGGTGTCGGGCCACCCTGTTAGTCCTTGCTGGATATAAAAGGATCAGTTCCGTCACAGTGTCACCGCATCGGGAAAGTTTTCCAGAGGTTTTTGACGTATCACTATGGAAATGTTGCTTGCGCTACCGGAAAGGGAGGAAGCCGAGTGGTAAATAACAGGGGATCTTTTTTGATGTTTTATTAACTGTTCTGGGGGCGTCAAACCGCGAGGGAAGCCAGCAGGATACGTAAGGGTATTTTATTAAGTGTTATTTAGGGGTTGATCGGGTCTTACGCACGTACAGGATTTTATGAAAATGACGAGAAATCCTTCGGAAGAATATAAGAAAATAATTCATAATCTCACGGAAAGATTTCCAAACAATTTGTACGCCCTGTATACATCATATGTACGCGAAAAATTCGTTATCAATGATTATTTAATTCGATTAATAGATTTTTTTAAATCGATTGACTTACCACATTGATACGATGAAAACCTTTTTGGAACTCCGCCAATAGGTCTGGCTCTATTTACAAGTTTTGGTGCATGTCGATTTGAAAATCGCTGTACAAAGATGTTAGTTAACTCATAGTTTTCGTCGGCATTTTCATATTATGTTACCACGTATCCATATTCACTGTTATTTGTTACTCTATTGATAGGTCGCTATAGTACGAGGTCTACTCAGAAAATAACCGACTTTTTTTAAATACGCGTTAATGGTGATATTTAGTGATATGCGGTTGGCAGCATAGCCTCCTCTGTAACCACATGTTCTAGGGATTGTTGATATCTTATTTAGTTTTCGTGACATTGTGATTTGAGTTAAGGGCGTTAAGGGGGGGAGGGGGGAAGGAGCTAGATAAGAGAGAGGATGGGAGAAATAGGTAAAAATAGGTACAGTGAATTAATTTTTTTTAGAAATTTTTTTAATAAAACCTTTTATTGTATTAACAAGAAACACATAAGAAAAAATATAAATATCTAAAAAAATAAGGAAATTGAACAAAAATTATAAAATATATAAAATTGGTGCGTTACATATAGCTTTATAGTCCAATCAATAGGTAGAAGCGCTTACAAAAAATACCACCTGGAAACAAAAAATATGGTGAAGTAAGAAAAAAAATTCTAAGAAAGATGTTTTTTTCCTGTGGCGCATAAACGGCGAAGTTAACCTAAAAAATTCATAAAAGTAAAAAAAAACGGTTTTTTTGCTAATAAAAAAAAACTTGAACTTTAATCGAAAAAAGTTAAATAAGAAATTTCTAGTTATTAAAAAAACCTATTGATTCGTATCTTTAAATATATCGATTGCTATATTACTTTTCGAGATATATCGAAAAGACCGTCAAAAATCGACTTTTTTATTTTTGCTATATCTCTTGCAAATTAAGGTTTTGAAACTTGTTACTTGCTGAATATGTAGCCCTCGGCAAGCAAAAAAGTATTAAAATTAAAAGTATTATTAATAAATATTAAAAATTTTTCGAATTATATCTATTTTTCGAAAAAAGGTCATCTGGAAAATCGGCTCTTCTTGTTCGACGAATAGTCGTAGAGAAACGAATCAGGGCTCATTTTTTGCCTTAAGAGTTTAACTTTCATGGTAAAAAAGAGTGATAACGACTTTATTTATTTCAAGTGTCCAAAAATGACTGCGTTTTTTTTGAATATCTTTTCCGATTTTCATTTCTCGATTATGTCTGTTACATGATTCGATTGCTGGCATTTTTACGCGAATTTAAAAAAAAAAACTGGAGCCGAGATATTTTTTTTTTTAATTCCACAGGGTGCTATTTAAGTGCTACAGCGTCCATTCTTACAGAGATTAAAGTTGAAGACTTATATTTTCAATAAGAAAATACTGTGGTTAATTTTAGACACGTCTGCATTTTTGCATTGTTGATTGACATCAGATAGCATCTCAATTGGGTCATGCCATAGAGTTTTGACTGAAAAATTGAACATGCATAGAGTTGCAGCAAAATATGTTCCTCGTTTGATGACCGAACAACAGAAAAAAAATCGGCAATTTCTTGAATAAACCAATGACGATGAAACATTCATTCAAAGGATCATAACGAGGGACAAAGGCTGGGTTTATAACTGTCTTTTTTCGAAAAACTCAATTTTTACAAAATCTATCAAATATTTTGCATTTTACAAAAATGCACTTATTCTACTTGCCAAGGATATTCTGAAGTTTCTTTTTTCATTTTAAAGATACAAAAATATTTAAAAAATGCGACTTTTAGCCGTTTTTTTTGCAATAACTAATACCTACATTTGTTTATCAAAATTTTTGTTATAAAAAGTCCTACAACTTTTGTCTAAAACATTTTTTTCTAAAATATTTAGTTTTCTTTTAAATTCTGCGAACTTTGAACGCCATTTTGAAAATGAAGCCCTAACATTCAGTTGGAGTAAAGTAGTTCATTCAATTCTACAGAATTTTTTCTAATTTTTACGTGTCTTAGTTTATTGAACTAAATTTTGGCATGTAAAAATCTAATTTGATTGGACTCATAATGCAGAACTAACTAAAGTAGAGAGTGGTTATTTAAAATTAAACTTGCAATTTTCTGTTTATTATAGAAAACGAGATAACTATACTCCGCGGTCGAAATTATAGAGAGTGACTCATCACTAGCTTTTGGACTAGTAAGGGGGATAAAGCGTGTCGGGAACGAAAATCCATTGGCGTGTCTGCGTAAAAGGCAACAAGATATAGAAAATATTAAAAAAATATAATAAAACATAACATCTAATATTTTCTACGATTTGCTATAATCGGCATTTTGATCCATTTTAATTATTACAGCATTTTAAAACATACCAGTTGTGTTTTTTTAATTTATAAATTTATTATAGCCATGGAATTAGACCCCTCGTCTACGCTTATGCTATGACGTTTCTCAGAACTGGTAAATCAAGTCCGTTTACACACACTAAAAAAGCATTTCCCTATTCCCTACCAAGTGCAAAAGACAGACATAGAATATAGATCGACGTTCAGTGTAACTCAGTCTATAGACGATTATAGATTCTATCGATGTGCGTAGCGAGCGGCACAAAGATAAATAATATTGAACCGTATAAAAATCATTTTATATTTTATACGCATTATGGTAATAGTGTTTTTATATTATGTCTGAATCACTCTCTATAATTTCGACCGCGGAGTATAGTATAGTTAAATTGTAAGACGCAAACTGGTAAAACTGTAATTATTGGGAAACTAATATGTGTTATCTGTCATTGTTTTATTTTAAACAAATGACACGAGCCACCTAAGACTGCATTTTTTAATAACATTTTATAAAATACGGTTCGTCTTTGACCCTTATAAGATTTACCATTGTACAATTTTTTTTCTATAGTTGATCATTAGTTTTTTTTTATAATTTATTGTTTGCTAGTTAGTATGTGATGTGGATAATGCCATTATAACAATATTTTAAAAGAATATTCACAGTGTGATTTAAATAAAATAATAGATTTTCTTGTTATATCATACATTGCATATTGAAGTCGACATATCTCGAAAACAAGTAAATATAGGGAAATACTTTATAGAACAAAAATTACTCAAAATTTAACCATCTTTCAGATCTACGTTCCAGGGATTAATTTTTTTTTTTAGTATCGCCACGCCATCTATACAGAAAAATTTGAACTAACAGTTCTAACTACAAATTGAAGCTATTCGAGGGACCTAACAACCCCAATTTCCGGAATTAAAATAAATTTCTTCATTTCGGAGATATTGGCAGCGGAAGTGTTAAATGGCACACCCTGCATATGAACTTTTTTTCACAAAATAACTTCGGCAACCATACCCTAAAATATTTCGCACTTATTTACAAACACCCTGTATAATATCAGTGTTTCTAACCTCCATCCGACTTCGTCTTCCTACCTAACGTTTCATATTACAAATTAGGGTAATTTCAAGTTTGTCTCAAGAAGAAAAGCAAGATTAATTATACAACTTAGATATCATCTTAATAGTAACTAAAATTACAATTTAAAAGAGGAAAATTGGCAGTGTCATTGCTTTGTGCCCCTCACTTATCTCCAGCCCTATTCATATGTAACGTGACGTCACGGTAGTCGTGGCAACAGCGTATATTAAAAGGGCGTGCCCGTCTGGAAGAAAAACAAACGGATAATGGCAGACCCACTCGGAAAACATTTCAATTTGCGAGGAATCGTTCCACAGAAAGGAACGAATTTAATTAAGAGCCCCTTTGCCGAAAAATTTAATTCCTCCTACTGCTACAGGAATTCCCGACTCCTCATCGTTTATTCTAAGAATTATAAGTCAAACATTCCTCGAAAAAAAAAATGCCAGTGTGCAAAACTCCAAAGTATCTCCCTCCAGTAATATAACCGGTGGCGGATCAGCCTTTTCGGCCAAAATAGGTCTTACGAACTTAGCCTAACCAGAAATTAGAAGGCGAGAGTGAAAACAAGGGGAGAGACTTTAGTCGAAGTTTTAAATAATTCAAATTTCGTTTAAAATACAATTTAGGGACTGGCGCGGACCCGGTGGCGGAGTTTACGTATGAATTTAGATGAGGAACGTGAAATATTAAAGACGTAGCAAAAAATGGGGCGCAGGTATTCCGCGTGTGTGCCGCTTCCTCCGTGTCATCCGGCGGCGGCCTTGTTGTTCTTAAAGTCTGTGGCATGCGTGGGGGAATATATTAAATTCGCAACATGATGAATAAAGGTCCCGCCACACCGGCGTGAAATTTCCGCTGCCGCGATCTATGCGGTATAGTTTTTTCCCAAGGACATTTAAATAAAGGGGACTTATTTATTTACATTTCTAGATGAAGCTTGGTCTATTCACAGTCTAATTGTATCATTGTTGTCAGCTGTATTATTATACTGGAAATGTACTTAATATTTTTATCGCAATTTTCATCACAATTGTGAAAATTATTATTATAGGATAGTATTATTAAGTTATGCATATAATATTGTTAAATTCTGTACATATTAAACTATTTTTCATTTTTCATATTTGCCATGTTTGAAGACTTGGCAACTACGCAATAATTTGTAGCGTGTTCCTCGTTCGTTCTGCCGTGGTTGGCAGAATATGGCGTCTCTTGTTAAAAAATAGTTATGATTTTAGTAAGTGAAACGTGATTAGTGTTTATACATGTATTTTGGATAAACTTTTAAGGTGTGAATATGGTTAGACAGTGCAGAATTTGTAAGAAATTGGATTATAAACATCCACATCAGCTATCCTTCCACAGGTAAGCGTGCTTGAAGGTGACTTTGGAATGTATATGCAACTGTGGCCATTGTCGTGCGTGTGGGTAACTTTTATTTGAATAACGGTAAAATTTTATAAAACTGACTTGGTATTTTTTTAAAATTTTTGCTGAAATAGTAAGAAAACAATAATATGAACCACGTTTGGCCATTAAAATCAAAGGAAAATGCTGCACCACAAATAAGTTACAGACATTATTTATATTTAATATATTTATAGGTATTTCAATGTTATCCCTTATACCCAACATTACAAATTTTAATCATTCATCATTTTCATTTTCCTCTACGACAAAAACCTTTTCAAAAATATATTTACAATTTTACTAAATGCACGAGCATAAAAACTGAATAAATACAACAGCAAAAATATGGTGGTGGTTCACTTATACATAAAAATACCGAAGATGCAATCAACTGAAAGTTGCATTCATTCAACCATTTGATGTTCTCCTTTGGGAATATATTTTTATGTCTCACTGAAAATTTGCCTCAGTATTCTAAAAGTGAAATGTGAACGTTTTTAGGATGCTTGGGGATGGTGCAACAAGAAAGAAATGGTTACAGTTATTGGGATTCCAAGAAGTTATAAAAATATTATATATATTTATTATAAAAATACTGAGTAGCTGTTGAAATATATTGACTTAGGACTATAAAATATTTTATTTTGACCCATCCAAAATGTACGACATTGGAGATGTAATCGCGCGCATCAGTTGGATGAAAATAAAGCCCTCTGCTTTCCCCTTGTCTAGCTTCACCCAACATATGAGATAGACTGTGACATGCATAGTCCCCTTTATTTAAATGTCCTTGGTTTTTCCGAAGAAAGGAAGAAATAAGAGGGATATTTTGTTTACTAACAAAACTAAATTTACCACCAATACAATAAAATTGTTTGCGGACATAAATAATTAAAATATGTTGTTGGCCAAATTAACATACAATAGAAATTTTTTACACATTAAATACAAATTATTCTAATTTTTTGCCTTTTGCAGAAAAGTTTTTTAGGGACGCCTATGAAACTAATTAAATTTTATTACCAGACGTTTTTTTGCATATTCAACTGACTTCGGAAGGACTATACCGCAGCGGACCGAAAAACAACGGCATAAAATGTACCTGTTTACAGGAACAAGCGCGAATACCACTATTAGTCCAGTCGGTATCTGTTTTAAAAGTTCTAAACATTATGTACAATGATATTTGCGATATGCGCCCTCTGAAAAAGTTGTGCATAATTGGTAACGCAAGAAAATGATAAAAAAAATTAAAAAAGCATTTTTCTTTATTCTTTCATGTATAACTCGGAGAATATTAACATTAGAGAAAATAGTCAAAGGAAAAAAAGTTTCGTTCTGAGATTCTGTTCAAAATAAGGGTGATCCCAATTTTTATGTGCATTATTGTTGCTGCAATACAGTATACACCAAAAAAAAAATTCGTGAAAAAAGATCGTTTTTTTCGTGAATTTATTTAGGACCTTGACTTTAGAGTACCCATATAAAAATTATGGTTCTGAGTACTTCATGATATGGTAGTATTACAGAAATTTTTTCATCGAAATCGGTCGGGTAGATTTCGCACAATTGATTTGTTAGTTAAAAAATACAGAATTATAATTATTTTTCAATTTTCTGCCACGGTAAAACCAATGACTATTTTGAGCTCCTAATTTTTATGCATAATCCTTTGAAGATGAAGTCTCAACTATAAATCTCCATTTAAAAATTTTCGATTTTATCCATTTTGCGTCAAACAATCAAAATCACTTTTGATCGTTATTGTACAGTATGTTGTTTTGCCGTAAACTCACTTCATCTTTGAGCTTTCATATCTCGATGACGACTCATCGTATCCACAAGATCAAAAGTGGATTTTGTTTTTCAATCCTTTCTCTATTTGATCCTGTAATTACATTTGAACAATATGCAAATACGGTAGCTCCAACTATAAATGTTCATAAGTATTTTTTCGAAGAAATTTTGAAAAAATTCTAATTGTTTTTTCTAAAATAGGTAAATAACAGTTAGTTATTTTTTAGATTGTTTTTAGAAAGTATATTTTTTACTTGTCAATTCTGTTTGCAGTAAAATTGTTAAATAAACGAAATTTAAAATTGTAATTGCACCGTTTCCTTTAAAGGCATATTTCTTGCTAATAAACGATTAAATGCCTTTTTGTTGAAAACAGTTGGCTTTAGAGATATTAGCAAGGTATACCTTTTTTAAGCAGAAAAGTTGGGGGAAAAGATTTTTCCAGACCAAAGTGAAATACACCGTAGGACAAAAAATTTCTGGACATTTAAATGCGTCCTAATGGTAGCTTGTGGCGCCCTCTAGAAGAAACAACGAAATCGTCGATAAATTCGAATTTCTCATCTCAAAAAAACCCGGATACGAAATTTCACGAAATTAGCTCGAAGTAGTCGAAATATATTAAAAAAATGTTATTACTTCTTTTTGTCAACTTTGACACCCTGTAGCTACTTTTTTTATCAATTTTTGGACAAGGCAAGTTTAGTTAAATCGAGTTATTTTGAGCCGTAAGACTTAACATATGTATTATGGTGGCCCAAAAAAACGAATATTTTTTTTTGGTGTCTCTTGTGAAAATGTTAGTATATCATGTTTTAAGAGCCCCCTCAAAAAATCAGATCAGAGAAAATTTTTTTAGAGGTCGAGATTTTTAACAATTTGCAAAATCGTCAAAAATCGTTTTTTTTTTAATTTATTTTCTCGTTATTTCATCATTTTCTAGGTTGAAAAAAATCTCGATTCTGAAAATTTCAAATCGATATTTTAATTTCTGAAGGTCATTCATAATTATTTTAACTTTAAAAGTAGTGTACCTAAAATGTTTTCGAGCGACCTCTAAAAATAAATATCAACGACCTAATAATTTTTTTTATTGAATTTGATGAACAAATGAATAGAAATAAATCACGAGACACTTAAAAAAATTCTCGAGGCAAAATTTACTACCGCATTGTGTCAAATATTTATAATTTTTAATTTTTTAATATTTAAGTGTCATGATTTATTTATATTCTTTTGTTCATCAAATTTAATAAAAAAAATTATTAGTTCGTTGATATTTATTTTTAGAGGTCGCTCGAAAACAGGTACACTACTCTGGAAGTTAAAATAATTATGAGTGACCTTTAGAAATTAAAATATCGATTTGAAATTTTCAGAATCGAGATTTTTTTCAACCTAGAAAATGATAAAATGAGAATCGTTTTTTTTAGGCCACCCTAATATGTACTCGTATAGTGTTATTGGGCCTGGGGTATGGGTATTTTTTTTAATAAATAAATATTGGTAGTTGGGATGAATACTTGATGAATAGTTTTTAGCAGGTACTACTTTGTTTGCCAACGACTTTCCATTACGCCAACAGTCTTTTTTACCACGTCATCGTTCAAAAAAGTCAGCACTGTTAAACACTCCTACCGTGTATAATCCACATGTGTCAGTTTTCCCGCCACCACCGACACGCCACTATCGGCGCGGCGGTGCAACACCCTAGACTAATCCATCAGGGGCCAGGATCGCACAAATTGAATTTAATAATCAGCCCCGTTTTTTTTTAACTGCCCTACCTTTTTAATGCATCAAACTTATCGATTTCGGTGCTGGGCCGTGCACAAAAAAACGATTAAACGAAATTGAATGGGAGACCATAAATCCTGATTTGATTATTAATTCAGTTTCGGTTTTTGCGGTACCGTCCGAATACCGCAAAAAGTTAATTTGGTCGGCGCTGTTCCCTTGTAGGTGGAGCTTTCGGCCGGAATCCGATGTTGTTCGTCGGGCCGGGTGCGATAAGAACAGTGGCGTTAAGTCCCCGGCAAGATTTGGCGATAATCGGTGGATTTGCAATCCATAGATGGCGTTCATAAGGGTGATTGGAAACGGTAGATGGCAGCAGTGACTAAGGACCTCGAGTCCTCCAATGGCACTACAGCATTTCTGAGGCGGGAAAACGTCGTCGAAATTATAATTTGATTTCCATCATCTAACTTGATATTATTATTTGAATTGTAACCTGAGGGGTTATTTCTTCATTTATCTATCTACTGTTATGACCAGTATCATAGCGATATTAACTGACAAAAGAGTTGACTATTAACTTCTCGAAAGGGAGTTTATAATTATCATTACATTTTAATTAATACGTGGGAACTTATAACTGTTGTACGTTCAGAGAATTAATTCCAGACATTTACCTTACATCGCTCATGTACAAGGTAATCCAGTGGTTGGTTGTATAGTGTGACACTTAAGATGGAAGAACAAGAAAACACAAAAACTTTCCAGGAAGGATTTTAATAACAATAAAACAAAACAAACAAACAAAATAACGACACAACGGGCTCGAAAAACATTATTAATTACTTTATTGACACGCGACAGCGTACCGAGATTCAGGTAATGCGCGATCCGTAACAAAATTTGGAATGACTTTATCCACTATTAAATTAATCCGAGACTCTAAAACTAAGTAGATTGCTCAATATTGAACCCAAGAAAAAACTGTTTTTTTTCGAGATCTCTCCTGAATTCGACACCTCGCTTCGACACGCTCATTTCTTGGGTCCAGACGTTTCTGTTCTTATCTTACTGGTGCGAACCCTGAATATCGGGATGCTTTGGCATAACTATGCCATGTTAATAATTACCTAATTGACTGGACTTACATTTATATAAATAATTCTGTGTCTAACTGAACTCGCAAGTAACCCTAGCCTTCCTCTAGTGACCCCGTGTAGCAATACGGGACGGATTAGTCAATCTCATTTAATCTATTCTTATAGCTTGGAAAATCCGCCTAAAAACCAGCTATTTGATCTATTGTTATTTTTCTAACAACTTCTAACAACTTATTCTTGGAATTCCTACGTTCTTTCGAATGAATTTCGCGCTTTATTTGAAATATCGATTTTTCTCTTTATACCAGATGCTCAACACATGGCCCCGATGGTCTAAGTGAACTTGTTCAAAAATACTGTTAAATTTAATGAAGCCTTCTTCGAAGGACGGCCTTGTGGCGACGCTACCTACTTGAAAACTCTTAACTTTTCAATAAATTAGTGTTGACTGAAATATTTTACTTTTTGGACCATCTGTTCCGAGAACTAATAAATAAATTACTACGCGTTCCGGCTTTTGTTACAGAATTATTAAACGTTTCAATAATTTCGGCATGGGTCGATATCGAATCTGGTCTCGAATTTGCTGTAAATTATTAGAGGGTGCACATTTTCATCGGTATCATCTTCTTGCAGCAGCATCTTTTGTCCTGACAAAAACTGGCCTCTAACCGTATCACTTCTTTCTTGATTCGTATGCTTTGTCATAATATTACATAGAAACTTGCAAATGAAAACACGAAAATATACTGTACGGCCACTAAACATTAAAACAAATAACTTTATAAGGTTATACACTTATACTATACAAAGACATTTCACAAACATCTTCTCGTAAACCGATAATTTGAAAACCAAAATTAATGTAACAAAATTAATGAGTAACGAAACGATGTAATCGTTGGCTCTGCGTTTATTTATAGGCCACCAAAAATACATCGGAGGCTACACTCCTCTACAGACTCTAAACACCTGCTCCAGAAGGTCCACACAATTCGATTCGTTGTGATTTCGACACGCTAGATTCATAGCGGAGGCTAGCCCCCGTTGCCTTTCGTAAGCGTTCGGATTAGGATCGGAATTTGCTTAAATTTAAACTGTGCAGGTGTACCGTTGATCATTTGGTTCCGGATAAGTAATAAGTAATGTTAATATAAATTGACATTTCTGTAATTAAATATTATTTATTCTACTAATGAAGTGGCCGAATAATGAAAAAAGTAGAAATACCTTATTTTGTTTAGTTTTTTTAATAGTAGCTGTTTTAACTTTTCTAAATGCGTTCCTGCCTACTTTGCGTAGAGTACGTTTTTTTAAATATAGAAAACATAACTTAGCATTATAATATTTAGCGGTTCGTCCAGATTTACAGTAAATGAATTTGGTGACTTTGAAATAACGCATCGCTAAGTCATATAAAATACAGTAAGTAATCAGTTTTTGCTAAATTATTTTCCAACGTAGTTTCGCTTTCCAACAGAAGATTTCAAAATGAAACAACTGGCAACGCTGTTAAGTGATGATACAACTTACTACGCTGTAGTAGGATCGTATTCGATGCAAAGTAAAGCAAAAAATTGTCGGCTTTTTATCAAAGGAAAATCGTGTAATCATTTTTAGGACGTCTAACATGAACCATTTCAAATTTAAGATGAAATTGAATGTAAAATCTAAAATACCGCATCGTATGGATTGTGTTCTTGTAGTAGCTGTAGTCGCCCAAGTGCATCGAGTGTACGAAGTAGTCGGTTATACGTCAAATACTAACCTGGCGAGCTTGGTAGTAAATCAGAGACCGCCTCCAAAAAACAAGTAAACAACAGTGGCGCGTACAGAGGTGAAATGTAGTACATATGTGGAATTTAAAAAACAAATTGGATTTATAATAAATTACATTTAAAATAAATAGTTTATGATAATAAAGGAATTTTTGTAGGAACAAGGGTGCCAGACGTGAACTGATCCCTTTGTCCCTTCATAATGTATAAAGAAATTATTCAATTTCTAAACCCCTTAAAACCGCACTGCACTGGATCCCTTGACAGGCAATGATTTATTACTTTTTATCGAATATGATCCTACTATAGTTCCGGGCGGCCCGCGTAAACAGGAATTTAAGTGCAGTTTAAAAGTCGACTATTAAGAAAAAAAGAATTTCAGATTTGTATTCAAGGGAACACGCACTATTACCCCTAAAATTCCCATTTAAAGTTACGCCTTGTATAGAAAATGCTCGATAAGACGTTATAATTTTTTCATATTCTTTAACGTCAATTGTCGTCTTAGAAACGTCTAGAACTTAAACCGGCCAGAATCCGCAGGGGATGGCGTGTTAATCTCTACTTACACGACACCCCCATCTTCACGGGATTTGATATCAGCAAATACCATTTGCATTGCATAATTTCGCTACATATTTGCCGACACTGTCTCTGTTCGAGCGTTAAGCAGACTTGGTAATCGGTACGTTACAAGGTGCAGTCTGTCTAAAGGATTATTATTAAACAGGTTTCTTGATTTTCGGATATTAATGGCGTTCGATACTCTGAGATCAGAGCGAAGCGCGGGATTCGGTTATTGCATTGTTGGTTAGTCATTGCGGCAATAAAAGGTAAATCGAACAGATTTAATTCTACGATCGAGGAAAACAATATTTTCTGTGTAAACTGTACGTATACGATTGTAACAGAACTCAACTCTTCCATTATTTTGCTGGAAAAAACAGTTGACCTTGATTGAATCTAATAAACTGATCGTTTTAGAACACTCTTAATATATTTGGTTAATTTTCGTTGATGAATAACGTCTTTAAGACGTTAACAGTTATAGACTATTGATTATATCCAAAAAAACAGGGTTAAAAGGAACTATGACGTTCAATTTTATTGCATGAATCGTTCAAATGGTCATTTTAGATGAAAAAATCGCGGAGTGCTATTAAATTAGGGGGTGGAAATTGGAGATAGGGGTGAAAATGTACCCCTTTCAGTTTTTTAATTGTAGCTCGAAAACGAAGCAAAATTTCGCTATAGTTCATAGGAAAAATTATTTAGATAATTTAATTTCCCATCGATTAATTTTTTATTAGCAGAAGTAGGCAACGACAATTGCTATACAAAAAAACTAGATGAGATTCCCTTCAAAATGATGCGCTTTCAAAAGTATTTGGACCAATATTGACTCGGTTATAACAGATCAAATTTAAATATTTTTCAGATTTTCGTAGTTTTTAACATAAATTAGAGTCAAAAAAGTAAAAAAAAATAAAAAAATCTCATTTTTTACTTTTTTAAAATTGTTTATCAACGATTTTTTGCATAAAATTTTTCTTTTAAATTTTTTAGATAAGCCATTTCAATTCTCACTTATAATCTCCCTAGTGCTTGAATTATTTCCGGAAATTTTTCTGAAGGAACGCATTTTCTAGAAAAATGCGTGATTGAGGAAAAATTTCCCGACATTAATTCAAGGAAGTGGGGGATTCGGTAAGAAAATTTTACAACCAAAATTTATTTAAAAAATTTGACATGTTTCATTTTGAAACTTATTTCGTCAAAATAAAGTTGGCTTGACAGGTAGACATTGTTTTGTGGTGCATGCCATATTTTTCCTTCTTAAACGTCACATAATTTAATCGCATTTCACGCATTTTTTTAATTAAAAAATGGCTCATTTTGGAAATGAAAATTCCGAAAACATAAAAGCAGAAGTGGCAAATTTGACTAGGTAAGTTTTTGTAGAAAAGTGATGTCTATGGCAGTTTATCAATGATTCTTATTAAAACATAAAGAACACATTCCTTGCACTTTAGTAACAAAAAAGGCATTTAATTTTTAAATTCAAATATTTATCTTTGCAGTATCTTAGTATTACTAAAATAGAAGGAAAGTAAGGTTGAGTAGAAATGCGATGTCTATGACAATTTATTAATGATCCTTATTAAACATAAAGAACAGCACATTACATTCACTTTAGTAATAAAAAAGGCATTTAATTTTTGAATTCAGATAATTTATGTTTGCAGTATAAGTCACTTAGTATTACTAAAATAGAAGGAAAGTAAGTTTTTGTGGAAAACCGATGTCTGCGGCAATATATCAATGATTCTTAAAAAATCATAACTGCAATCAAGTAGGCTTAGGCTTGTGATGTCAAAATCGTCTACGCTATACGTCACGTTGACAGTCATTTTCTCTAGTTTCTAATTGTTTACAACTAAATCATGGCAGTGAACAACCAAAAAACTAATTTAAAACCTTATAGTATATGTAATTCTTGCACCAAAATAGGGGACATTCTTATGTCTCATAAAAATTTAAAGTATTTGCTATATTTACTGAAAAAAACTGGAATCAGTCCGCATCAAGAAAACCTTTTCGCAGCTATTCAAAAATTTTGGGAGGAAGATATCTCATCAAATTATTACATATATTTTATAAAACACAGACATCTGATGGAAATGAAAAATAAAGGTAATAATTATGCTCCCCGTTACTCTCCGTTGCGAAGAGAAGAGTTCCAGCCAGAATTTCAAAAACATTTAGCGTTAATAGAAGAAATCTCGGAATAATTATTTGTATCTATTTATTATTTTAAAATAAATAAAAACATTACAAAGCAAAATTCTGGATAGGTACTGATTTTTGAACCATACGATAGCTGTCAAAAAATGTCCACTTATTAATTTTGTTTGCCTAGCTTGGCAAGAGGAAAAAAAATTCCGAAAAATTTGAAAGTTGCTGATATTACAGTATGTAATTGGCTTAAAATGACAGGTGTAAAATTTTCTACAAAATTTTTCCTATGAACTGTACCGAAATTTTACTTCATTTTCGTGCTATATTTAAAAAACTGCAAAAGTGCATTTTCACCCCTATATTCAATTTCAATCTTCTAATTTAATAGCACCCCATGTTTTTTTTTCATTTTTAATGATCCTTCGAACAAGTCATGTGATGAAAATCCTTGAACGAATCCCCCCTTTTTAATTAAAACGTATAAGGGTAAACGCGACAAAAATTGGCTAAGTTTGAACGGCCATATATATGAGTCAATTCTCATCCAAAAATACTGTACAACCTCTTTTTTTTAAGGAAATTTTATCTACTTTTTTTTATGAAGCAATGCCTATACCTATCTTTACTAAAAAAAAACTAGAGGCAAAAAAGTAAAAAAAATAAAAAAATCGAATTTTTTGCTTTTTTTCAAATACAATTTTCCTTTTAAATTTTTTATATAAGCCATTTCGATGGGAAATTCAATTCTTTAAATAATTTTTCCTATGAACTATAGCGAAATTTTGCTTCGTTTTCGAGCTACAATTAAAAAACTTAAAGGGGTGCATATTCACCCCTATCTCCAATTTCCAACCTCTAATTTAATAGCACTCCGCGATTTTTTCATCTAAAATGACCATTTGACGATTCATGTAATAAAATATCTTGAACGTCATAGTTATTTTTAAAATCCTGTAATCAATAGTCTATTAGTTCAATATAGGGTAATCGTCATGTTAAACCTCGAATAGAATATTTATTAAAAGTATCACGTTTTTCAGCTGTGTGCAGATGTGTGTATGAGGGTTTTATTAGGTGTTTATACTAGATTGACGTTAAATCGACGTTGATCATTATTACCTATCTCCTATCTCATTCGTCGGTGAATAACGAATGAAGACTGAAACCTTCATTCTCTTTAGATCTGAAAATTTTATTTAATAAAAGTATTTTTCTTCTGGTACATCATGGTGATTTTGTAGGTCAACGATAAATCAACGACTCTTCGACGTTGATATTAGCTTTGAGTAAGAGGAAAAAAAAAACATTGGAAAAATGCGACGAAAGATCGTAATTTCATAAATTTCTTTGTGGCCGACCAAATTGAAACAAAAAATGTTTAATGTGGCTTTGGCTAAAATTATTTTGTATAGCAGAATAACAATTCGTTAAAAAGTCTTCTAGCTCGAGCCGCGCGACGCACAATGTGATATTTGAACAATCTAGCGGTGCTTGATAAAAAAAATAGGTGTTTGTATCAACCTAATATCAATATATTCATATAATAAGTATTAAGGTATTATTTTGTTGTTAGATAAATACGCCGCAGATGAATAAGGGTCTAATGTGTGTTTTTTAGTTCTTATAGCGGGTGTCCCAAAATTCATGCAAAATTCGGCCATAACTTGACGTATCTTGGTCTTCAATTGCTCCTTGTGGGATTGTTCGCATAAACACGGTAACGGACCGCATTCTGTGACATGTGGCTGCGTCTTATTGAAACCAGATCAACTATTAATTAGAAATAATAAAACATTTCATAAATTCGTATTATTTTTTATTAGGTACAACTTTTTAAATTATTGATTAAAAAAATTGTTGGATATTTTGTGCTGTATTGACTTTTATACTGTTATGACTTCTTTCAATAGATATTTTGAAAGCGTTCAGAGCCGTACTCAGGAAAAATTTTAAATGATAGCTAAAAACCTTTTTACAATAGTAATATCATTTAATTCAGAGTTAAAAATGACTAGATTTTGTCATAAAAATAGCAGCGACATATTTAAAAAATTAACCTGATGATGGCCCCTCGAAGACGGAACGTCGGATTGCAAAAATGTTGACGCCATTGGATAGAGCGAAAAAAGTGGCAATGTAAATAAGCAATTTGTTTTAAAATTCGTTTTCAAATAAAGCCAGAAAAAAATAAAACCATTGCAAAATTTCGGGTTTTCGGATTTCACGTCAGTAGACTTTGCAGTTAATACTTTGTACTGCAGAAATCTCAAATCATCCAGAGATAATTTATTATTTGTGCATTTGTAATTCGACTTAGATGTTTATAGCGATACTGTACAAAAATAAAGTTTTGGGTCAAACAATGAGACAGTTTTTTTTGCATTTTTTTTTCGTAGAATTGAATGGTGTAATCAGTTTATGAATTTTTTTTAATTTAAACAAATTATCAACAATTACTAAAAAATTCATGTTGCAAGTCCTTTTTTATTTTTTTGCATTTTTGAGCATGTTCTTGAACTGTGATTACAGATTTTTTTATTTCACCAAAAAGTATATGCCAAAACGAAAAAAATTGATCACCGGTAGAACTCTGTACGATGATTTTCCCAAGTAGAATTTTTCTTTGGAAAAAAAGTGTTTCAGACCGGAAAAAATTAGTATCTCGGAAACTTCTTGATTTTTTTATCTAAAAAAATTTGTGATTATTTAAGACACATCAAGGTATACTTTCACCAAGTTTCGTCAAAATTAAGTTATTTTGCGGAAATGAGAAATAAAAAACGAAAAATCGGAAAAAAACTGTTTTTCGCATTTTTCTCAGAAATTTTAAGGTTATCGTAAAAAGTGGCATCTAGAAAAGTTGTAGATTTTTGCATGATCTACAACTTTTGCATTTGATACTTTTTTGTTTGTCTTCAACTTTCGCCAGAAATCCCAATGATACAATTTTTCATAACTTTTCAACCCCCCAAATCAACCCTCCGCCGCCCCTGCTCACGCATTTATTTTTTTTAGGCTTATTATAAGCCCTTTACCATTTCCATTTATAAAAGTCCAGGTAACAATTTTTTTTTCCAAGTGTAATTTGGTTGGATTATAGTATTAGAAAAACAAAACATTTTTTGCAGTTATTTGCGTATCCTATATTAGACGAGAAGACATTTTTACAAATAGAGTTTCTAGGAAACTCAAATGTTAGGTACCAGACATAGGTACCAGAAGACCGAGACCAATAAAAGCGTTATAAATTTAGTGAAGAAGTAGGTACTGAGTATATTTATTAATTTTTATTAGTGTTAAAATTATCCTTTTAATTTATTTTATTAATTTTATTTTATAAATGCTTATATTATATTTTACTGTGTTATTACATGTAACTGTTTTTCCTTTTGTTTAAAAATAAATTAAAAAAAAATGGGGAATATTATTTTGGCTCTCCTCCCCCCTGTAAAAGATTCCGGCGATTTAATTATGTAATAATACATATAATAGAGAAACATTATATTATCGATTAAAATATTTATTGTCGCATTTTTTTGTCAGTGTAGAAATTTAACCGTATTCCTTTTTAACTTGTCGGAGGATTCTGAAAAAATAATCACGGTACAGGAAAACATCAGCAAGTGAAAGGGGCCACATATTTATGTTCTAAACGCAAAAATAAACGAGCCCACAAAAGAACCTCATTATTTCCAGCCTCCTTAAAAGCATCTTCTGGGCTCTCGGCCGGCTGCTATTCGCAGGGGATGATTTCGCAGCGGCGGCTCGCCGATAAGGATGCCGGGCGTGACTTCCTGTGGGAAATTATATCTTCGCAGATCGGATTTTTAACATGGAGCGGGCAGAATTGGATTTTTTTCAATGCAAGTGTTCTTGAGGGGATGGAATGGTTTTCAATTCAGTGTGGGTATTTTTGGGTTTATGTAAATATTTTACATTTTCAGGACACAGTTTTTCTCTGTGTTGTAACGAAAAAAATTTGTTCGTTCTAACGGTGTACAACGGAATAATTTTTGTCATAATAATCTTGATTATTCAATTTTCCTATAGTAATATAGTATCTAGTAGTTTCCTACTTTAGCGGTACGGTTGGCTAACGGGGATTTTAACAAGTGAAAAGAATTTCGCCTTCTTTACTTATTGATATACTTGCATGTGTTGTGTTTTGGAGAGATATTCTCAGCTATCTAGTCACAAATATTTTTTTTCTTGTATTTGATATCGTAGTTTTAAATAAATCTAACAACATGGTCCCACGTCAGGCGCCACGTCGCGGATTGAAGTATGTTGGTTGCCGCTCTTCTGGCACGGCCCCACATTGAGCGCCATGACGTAGATTTTGTTCGGTTTGCTTAGCTGTCGGTGGAGTTAACCTATTTTCATTTTCCCTCAGCATCATGATAAAGTCGTAGGCTCTTATAATGTGTTTGGAAAGATCTGTGTCCGTTTTCACCCTCGGTGTTAGGTCGTTAGGCGTCTGCTCGCTGGTGAAGGGGTTCCCAGGTATCTTATATACTTCCTTCTTGATGTCAGACCCTAAGATCGTCAACGAAAGAGGCTTCACCATAGTGAGTTCGATATGCTCCAGTAGAAGATCCACTAATTTGTGTGGTAGATGTGGCCTAAGACACTGGTAGCACTGGCACTTAGTTTTCTTAAAGTTTGTGTTACTTTGAAAATATTCTGCGGTTTGGGTTTTTGAGTACACCCTGTATATCGCTGGCGGGTCTGATACCTTAGTGTCTGAAAATCACTGCCTTTGCATTGCGTTGTACAGTCTCCCTGGAGTGCCGGTATGTGAGCTTGTTGAAAACTTGAGAATAATGCAGCGTATAGCGAGTTTATGGAATTTTTTGAGGAACTATAACTCGGTTTGTTGTTTAAAATTCACGAGCTTTATTTATGCTTTGTAAAATAGTAATACAGTACCTACTGAAAAATGCAGTGAACGAGTTGAGAATTCTTAATGCTTGATGAGTACACACCCTGGCCAGGTAACTATACACTGGCTAAACAACTTCAGAAACCTAAGGCTGACGTTCGTTCACTGACGGCGTGGATTCCGATTGGCTGCTTATTGTATGGTCCGGTTTAGTGTCAGCATTTTCTGGTGGGAAAGAATTTCCAAAGAAAGACTGGCACATGTTGTCATCGTCGTTCTATGAAACAGAGGACTATGCGTTGATCTTCTCAGTAGGGCGGTTTGGCGGTAAAGTTTTCCAAACTTAGGTGAAAATATTTGAAACATCGGTGATTTATTGAATTAATTGTACTTAATTAGGAAGAATGATCCCTGTAACCTTGAGTTAGTTAGAGCTAATGTATAACCATATAAGAATTGTCAATTGCGCAATGGGGTTGTCAGTGTAAAACAAAATATACCCCTTACCTATTGCAGTAGCGGAAACGTTCCCAAGAGTTAATCCTTTTATCCACTCCGTAAGAATCTCTTCAGGAGATTCGCGGAAAATAGGATCAGAAAGGATGTAGACGTTCCCCTGCACAATACCAATTATGGCGTTCCCCACAGACGCGTTGCCGCCGGCGAAGACGGAAATCACCTGTTTGGAGGAGGTAGAGGGCGCCCTCTAGGCGTGAAGTGTAAGACAGGAAACCGCGGTTGACTTCCCGGCAAATTGCTGGGGTCCCCCAGGTCTCGCCTCTCCAGCCGTGTTAATAAACGATTTTGAGTTTGATGGAAGGCGACAGCTTGTCCCGGATCATATCAGCCAAGCCGGGGAACTGTAGTTCGTTTTTACCGGTTATTACTTTCTGCTACGTAAAATCGTTACGTTGTGTCAAAGTCAAGATGGTAATATTTGTTGCAGTTGCATAGGCGTCGTTAACACGGAATTCACGAGGGGGCAAATTTGAAATATCATAATACAGGTTGTAAGAAGTTTGACTGCCATTACTTCAGCATGGGATACACTAATCATAAATGAACAAACAATTTGTATATTACAGGGGCGTAAAATTTACAGTTTTCTAAATACAGCGAGTATTAATATTGGGGAGTTACATCATAACGTAACAACAGCGCTTAACTTACGCTACACAGCTGGTGCATACCAGGTGTACACGCGGCAGACTTGTCCTACGGAAAAAATGTAAACAGCTATTATTGTGAACCATTTAGCAAATTTCAAGACGATTGTTTTCCAGTTTTTAAATAAATAATCGAATTTTAGTAATTATGAATATCTTAAAACAGCAACTTGACTTTTAATCAAATTATGAATTTGAAAAATATGTAATTAAAGTACCTACCCAAAGATTCATGTCATTCAAATAATCATAGGTATTAAAAATAATTTAGGTATGTACTTACCAAAAAGCAACATTCAGTAGGTAGTTTTTAAACGCACAAGTACAACAAACTACAACATATGCTCAAAATGTCTATCACCATTTGCACGACTGTACTGGAATTATGTAATATTGTTTAGCAAGTAGTTTTTAATATGTAATGTAAGTAAAATAGGAGATAGAGAGTAGTATTGTAGGCGAGGTGACGAGAAGGAGAACTAGCGCTATGGTACGGAACCCAGCTAGTCTCCAATAAAATGTATTCTTAGTGAATCAGTAAGAGTTTTTGTTTCTTTGCCTTTCCTCACCGAAGAACCTGAGCCCTGACCAGTAAAGACATTACACGACATCTTCGAATGCAATTTTCGCTGGAAAACATCTCAAGAAAACGAAATAGTGGTACGCAAAAAACACTCAGACACGGTCCAATTCCAGATACCAACTGAATTGCGTAATGCTGGACAGCTTAGTACCTCGTGTTATCCGCCGCGCCGTTGTCACATTGCTCGATATGAATTTTATCGAATTTTTTAAATGACAGTATGACAGTTCAGGATTATTAAATTTTTTTAATTAACTATTACTAAACTTTTAAAGGGGGCAACTGTTCTCCCTCGCCTGCCGCCCTAAACGACTCCCGTGGACACTTGTGTATTGATTTTTGTTTAGGAATAAATAAGAACACCTTGCTTTAAAAAATTAAACGAGTTTTCGTGGACCCGCGGTTTGAAATTTCGTTTGCTCACCCAACCCATCCGCAAATTAATTCCTTCGTCTGTTTTCCTCCACTCTTTTTAATACAATTATCAAGCAAGCACTTAATTCTGACCATTCCGGTGTTCAAGAGGCCCATACATCAGTTAGCAGTCCCGCTCGGCCCTGTTTAATTATACAACTTAGGAATTACATTTCGGTGCGACGGTGGTGTTGCCAGTGCAAAATTCGGATTCGGGCGTATACGCACATAGGCGGAGATTTAGGGGCAATCGGGTCAGTTTCGAGCCACAATTTTAAGTGGTGGGTTCTAGTTACTGATATATTTGCATGGCTAGTTGTGATATTCCTTTAGTGTTGTATGAATTTTATTATTTTGGACTAGGAAAAAAACATAGTAGAATAATTTCTAGGCAAAATTTCCATGTTTTGTAAATTATTAATTTTCTTGAAAATTTGTCGATTTTGGTGGATGGTTGCGTAGATTTTAGTATGAAAATTTCACAATAGTATTTTTCAGCCAATTAAAGGCCTGTATTTTGTAGCGTTACTATAGCAACTAAGAAAATTTCCGGAAATTTTTCTCTTCCTTGGGGTAAGGAGCATGAAATTACACTGGAAATTTTTTGACATTTATAAATAAAATGACATTTATATTTAACTTCAAATTTATTCTATCATAATTTAATAAGTACAAATCATTTATAAATAATTATTTACCAAGTATGTACTTTTAGTAGTTTTAATTAAAGCGTCCAAATGTTGCTGAAATTCCTCAGCCACGTCTTCTTTTCTTAATGGGGAATAAACAAGCACACATTCACTAAAATTTATAAAATGTCTATGTTTCAAAAAATAAATGTAGTACTTTGAAACAATCTTATTCTGCTGTGATCCACGAAGAGCTCCATATTTCTTACACACAAGAAGCAAATGATTTTTAATAATCCCAAACAAGTTTGGCGAATAAATTTCTGGCCCGCATTCTTGTAATAAATACATTAAAAATTTTAGGTTCCGATGATACATTTTAATTTCACTAACTTTTTTGCAAAACTTGCATAAAACGTATTTCTCAAACCGCTCCATTTTTCAATTGTACAACACAACGATTTTAAAGAAAATGGTCAAATAACGTCAAAAGTCACGATTACCTTGTTTGACATGGATTCCATGGCCTTCTTAATAATATATACATATGAATTTTATTGATATTACATAGTGCTTAAGGTTCTTTGTAAGAAAATATATTTCTACCAACTTTAGTAAAATGAGTATGTGGAAAACTGAGGGATTGATCTACTATCGACTTATTTTTTATTATTTTGCTTAACTAAAGTTGGTAAAAATATATTTTATTGCAAAAAAACTTGAAGCAGTATATATAATCAAAGTAACTTACATACATATAACATTAGGTTAAATAAAATACAACTAACTATTGTGAAATTTTCTTACCGAATACCACTCTAGCTTCAATTAAAAACTGGAAATTTTTTCTTGCACACGAATATTTTTTAGAAAATTCTCCCTCGTCTTCGACTCGGGAGAATTTTCAAAATATTCGTGTGCTTGAAAAAATTTCCAGTAGTAATTGAAGCTCTAGTGGTATTATAAGTGATAATTTACAAAAAGAGAGTAAATATTTTTTAACTTTATTTATTTCCATTGTATCTTTACGAAGTAATAAATATTTACAAAAAATACATATTTTTTTAAATCCGTGTAATTTTTTGTTGTTTGTTTCCATAACTTATACGTCTTCACAAATTTGGGTATATTAGATATCATTTTTCGTATTTGTGTATCAAGATACCGGCAAGCAACACATTGATTTGTGCCTATCCGCTTATCCCAGTATATAACTAGTAGTATTTTGCCTAAGAAAAATAAGTAAATTTCTTTTTCTTTAACTGTGATACACAGAGAAATTTATATTATCTTACATACCTCAGATACGTATATTATTTGTCCAGTTCTATTTAGCAAAGCCCTATTACATATTTTCACCAAATTCCATGTATTTGCTCCACACGGATAATAAATTGATATGTTCAATGTTCATATTCAGTTTCAGTTTCAAATCATACCAACAACTATTACCTAAACAAAAAAAAATGTGTTTCAGAATTCAAATCCTTGGAAGTGTTAAAGAAAAGTCTCTCTGTTTCTGTAAAAAGGTTGTAAGCTCGTTAAAAAAGTTGAACAAGTCAGTTAAATTAATTTTTTTATTAGAATATTTTAGGTTATTACGCATTACAGATATTGGGATATTTTATATTTTGCCGTACACCGTCAGAAATGAAATGGTGGAATGACGATTTTAGCTTAAATACAGGGTGAGTATAGAAAATCGTACCAAACTCCAGAAATGGGGAGAAAACTCAAATGTTGTTATGCGAGTTTTTTTTTAATTATTTTGACGTGTAGACTCCATTCCTGAGGTATGGTGCGATTCTCCCGACTCACCCTGTACATTTGTGTATGTTGTTTTGTATGATATTTTTTATGACGTTGAAACCTATTTAAAATGATATTTTTAAAAAACACAGCATGATATATAAATATTTTTTGCTGTGTATATAATTATAATAAATTTTTCTCCTATAAATACTAGTGAGTACGCCCCTGGCTCGAGAAGTCTTCAGATCTGCTGTTAGCGCGGCATATCCCACGCCTTTGTCGGGAAGCGAATGAACATGTATATATATTATTACAAATCAACAAAGGCATATTTGGGCCAACATTAATTATTTCTCTCGGATTATTCTCGGGCGGTATATTACGCAATTTATAGGATCCAAGTCCGTTATTGTGAGCGGCGCGATTAATTGTTGTACAGATAGAGGAAGCGCCGCTGCCAGGCGGCTGGTATTTATAACTTCCCCGTAGCCGATGTTCTCGCCCTATTACACCGCGATCTTAGGAATGGAGAAGAGGGGTAGCTTCCTTTCAACGCGAAAAGATTGGATAGCACTATTAAAATAATATTTTTACAGCGAAAAGTAGTCTGGATCAGATAGAATTCTCAATAACTATACTACAATGTCAAAACATTAGGCGTGCGGGGAAAACGATTCCATGGGCGTTTCATTTTAGAAGGTTCCAAAAATTGTTAAATATTCAACACCTTGGTATATCCAAATATCCAACAGGTACGTGGGTACTATTCCGTAAAAAAGCTCCTAAAAATGTCACCCGTTTGCTGTCGATTTTTCAATTGTTTCAAAACTTTCCAACTTCCAAACAAGAACCGCATTTCCTTCATTATTTCGAAATAATAAAACTTCATTTTCGTTGTACAACACAATATTTTTTCTAAATACTCTGTAACGGTTCGCTACTATAAAATCATGCTCTACTAATAAATTAATATACATGTCTCTAATTAATATATCAGTTTTTCTGTTGCAAATATGTAATTGCAGCTACAGTAACTTTGATAAAAGGGGGGTTAGCTTTTTAGTGGTACTAGAACATCTTCTGGGATACTAATCTGAAATAGTCGAGTTATAATTTGATTTTTAAACTGAACCTAAATTTCTGTTTACGTTGCCATTCGGTGGTGTAAGCCGAACCACCAGGGATTAGCGTAGTAAGTCGTATCCAGAGATATGGAGTAGGGGATAATTAGCTTCGACGCGTGCGCATCCACATTTCTAAGGACGCTACGGGCGCAGTCATTTTAAAGGCTTTTACGTCACGCAGTTGTTGTTGACGTTAAGTTCGCAGGTGTGTTTTTTTAAGGTTATTCATATTTTTGTTTATCAATTTCATTTTTATTGAACTTTAAATATGTCTTGTGCTTTGTGCTGTGAAAGAAAGCGCAAATTGCAGAAGATTTCCAATACAAAACATCGGTTTTCTTGTGTAAGTACAGAACATTTCTAAATACTTAGGTAGCTGTACACAAAAATAAGATATTTCAACTTTTTATTCTAAATTTTTATTGTAAACATGTAATTGTTTTATTTCTATCTTTCCTAGAAATGAAACTTTACAGATGGAGTGGCTAAATGTTCTTTCTATCGAAAAGGAAAATTGGGTATGGACAAAAAATAACGTAATTTGCTCTGAACACTTTAGAGCAGATGATTTTGCCCCCTTTTATGGAAAAAGAACAGTACGCCCCAACTCTGTACCTTCCATAAAATTATTTTGTGGTGTATCTTCTTCCATTTTGAGCGAGAGTACTTTATCGAGTTCAATTAATACAGGAGCTTTGACCAGCAAATCGATGTTACAATCAAGTGGATCATCTTTGACCTATAATGTTACTGAAGTTCGAGAAGGTTCAACGTAAAAAGAAGAGACAACTGGATTTAAGGTAATAAAGATTTGTAATTTAAAAATAGTAGTAATGCTAAGGATGTTAAATACGTACCCTGCCAAATTGTTTGATACGGACCTAATAAATTAAGAAATAATATTTACAGTAATTTTATTTTCAGTGTTCAGAATACATCGAATGGTAACACTAGTACTGATAGTAGTGCTAAGAGAAGGAGTATTATGGCAATGAAAACATACTTTAATGGATAACTTTAATAATGAAAATATCTTTGCAGTATATCTCCTTCTACAGTTGCAACGAAAAATGTTAAACTGAAACGTAGACAGGAAACTTACCGTTCAGTCTTTACGAAACGAAATTAAGGACGGATTATTCAAGGCCCTGCATTAAGACAAAAATTAAATAATTATTTTCAACCATCAGTAAATAAATATGTTACGTTATACAGTGTTTTATTTTAATATACAAAATATTTAGGAACTACATCACAATTTTTTTTTATTTCATATAAATTGAGTACCTACCGCAATCTGTTAAAGTTTATCGTATCAAAAATATATTATTATTGGTGTGATTAATATTCTCTGTTGAACCTTCTGTGAAACAAGATAGTTATAACATAATTAAAGTATCATTCAATGTAAAAGATAAGCACAATGTCGGAGTGTGTGCAGATTTATACATATGATAGGTAATAATATCCTATGCAGTTATGATACAACTCTAGCCGTTGTTCTTGAGTAATATAGTATTTAATATATTTTTTATGAAGTGCATATATGAAAATTTAATTTTTTATTATATAATAAATATTCAGATATACCTAGAAAATTATGAAAAATAATTCATATGTAATTGAAAATTTCAAAAGTACGTATTTGTTAGTTCATATTTCATTTCAAAATTTAATGTAAAGTTATGTGCGTTTCTAATTTGAAATTTTAGAACTGACCTGGTAATGTAATATAGTACCCCCTCGTATCTAAGACTTCAAAATGGCGACCTCCTTTATTAGCAAGTTTGCGCATCTTGACGCTCATTCTCACTACCCCATATCTCTGGTTGTATCATCACTTATCAGCGTTGCCAGTTATCTTTTTAAATCAACTGTTAGAAGCGAAACTTTCGATGGAAAATAATTTAGTAAAAACAGATTCCTTTGTATGACTTACCGACGTGTTATTTTAAAGTCACAATATATTTGTTTGAGGTCAACGTGGAAAATACATATTTTTACTAATCTGATCTATATGAAATATTTTTTAAATCATTTTGTTTTTAAACACAATCGTGTTACTATTTTCAATGTCAGTTCACTATGGTCACTATATAAAATAGATAGGGACGCATTTAAGAAAGTTAATACAAACACCCTGCACAGTTTAAATTTAAGCAGAACCCGATCCTGATCCTTGCATAGCGTAGCCATAGCGAATCCAACTGTGTAGCTCTTATATACATGGTATGTAGGGAGCATTTTGTAAAGAAGCATATGCTCTGGTAGGTTGAATAACCCAATACATCGTCAGCACTTTATCGGTTTACGAGAAGGGGTTTGTAAAGTGTTTTTGTATAGTTTACGTGTATAACGTTTATTTCAGTGTTTAGTCAAGGTACAGTGTATTTTTGTGTTTTAGTTTTCAAGTTTATGTATGATATTAAAAAAAGCATGTATACGAGTCAAGAAAGAGTTGATGTGGTTAGAGCTTACTTCGCTCTTCATCCCTTGATCTGGTAACTTCAGTGGTTTACGACTACTCTGATTAGTATCAGACTGGTCACTAACATCCTCAATCCTCATAGAATTGCATTTATTGAAATAACTATAATGTAAAAATGATAATGTGCCCTTCCCACTTGTACGCTTATTACACGCACAGTCACAGTCACATATCAGTTGAAAACCGACACATGGGTGGGATTTCACGAAGTCAAACCATGCAGCGTCGCCTCTCTTTTTGTACACGATAAGTAGACAGACATCAGTATTTGTATCAATTGAACGTTTTAAGTGCATGTGCGCAGACGCTGAACATATACAGTCTCCATGCAGATAATACACAAAATTATATTGTCAGGTTAAGAAGCAGTAAAAATTGTGGTTTGATTACTGACAACTATTTTGGCACTGGAGTACATCTACATTGCACTGTATTATTGACAGCGAGGTATAGCTAGTGACATCTAGCGGCGGCTCCGAGGTACTACCAACAAAAGTTGCTTTCCGGTGAATTGAGATGTATCAAAACGAAATCGGATCGTGAATAAATCTCTCTGATGTGTACCAAGGAATTTTACGGGGGAAAACGGACCACCCCGTAGATCGTGAATGACGTGGGGGACAGCAGGGTCGAGTCCGTCCGATTCCCAGGGCGGCGTCGAGTTGAAACATGGCCGGTATTTATTGTTTGGTAAACGGAGACCCTTATTTGATTCGGGACAATAAGGGCAAGACACCAGTTTGTTTGAGGAGGGTTGCGTGTGTGCCCCCGCCATGAACCACGGACTAAACGGACACGACATGACGTTTTAACACTTTTACTGCGATAGTGGCGTATCAAACGTGGCTTCACGCACGAACGGCTTTGTCCGTTCCAGGCTTTAGATTTGCCGTTTTATTTGTATCTGTAGGTAGAAAAAATGGTTTCTCCCGGATTAGGTTCAAGGATTGACAAATAAAGAAGAAGAAACCTTCAGTTCAAAAGTTGTATACAATAGAGGACAGATAATCAATTCCATTGAAGCAACTGAAACTAAATTCCTGACAGTCAGTCACTAGTCACAAGTAAACAAGTCATCTAGCTGTGGTTACTAACATTAACAACAATTTTTTACTCTAGTAATTAAACTATGTTGCAACGGTCACTAAAATTTTCAGTTAAATGTAATTTTGTTTATTAAAATTAAGTGAACTATCTCTGTAAGTTAAATAGACCGTAATGCTGTAATAATTTAATATTTCAAATACAGGGTGTAAGAAGCTTGACTACCATTACTTCAGCATGAGAGTAATCATAAATGAACAAAATACAGCGAGTATTAATATGGGGAGTTTCATCACGACATGACAACAGCGCTTAACCTAACGCTACACAGCTGGTGCATACCACGTGTGCACGCGGCAGACTTGTCCGATGGAAAAAATGTAAACAACTATTATTGTGAAACATTTAGTAAATTTCAAGACAATTGTTTTCCCGTTTTTAAATAAATAAAATAAAATTTATCGATTTTGTATTATGAAGATGGTGTTGTGTTTAAATATTAGCTCGAATTTTAGTAATTATGAATCTCTTAAACAGGAACTTAACTTTTAATCAAATTATGGATTTGAAAAATATGTAATTAAAGTATCCAAAGATTTACGCCATCCAAATAATCATATGTATAAAAATAATTTAGATACTAAAAAGCAAAATTCAGTAATTTTTAAACGCACAAGTAAAAAACAAACTACAACAAATGCTCAAAATGTCCACCACCATTTTCGATGCACGCACGACACCTTCGAATCCAATTTTCGCGCACTCGCTGGAAAACACCTTAAGAAAAGGAAATAGTGGTACGCAAAAACACTCAGACACGGTCCAATTCCAGATATCAACTGAATTGCGTAATGTTGGACAGTTTAGACAGTGTTATCTGCCGCGCCGTTGTCAGATTGCTCGATATGAGTTTTATCGAGTTTTAAATTTATTACAGCGCTAATTATTTTTTAGAATTAAGCATAAAGAAGTTCAAAAAAGTGACAAACTTTGTATTTTATGTTATTCTATGTACGCAGTTATGTCAATATTCCTTAATTAATCGAACTTTTGTACATCAAATTCGAAATTTTGATAATTTTTTCTCGTCAGTGGTTGAATTTAGGACCCATGTTATATCAGGTTTTTTTTGTTTATTTTAATGTATTCTATTGGCTGTTAAAATTAAGCCTGATATTTTATTTCAGATATAAAATTAAATTAAGTGTACTGTATAGCTACATGGAAAATTAACTTTCTAATTATAGATTAGTTTTCATTTTTGATAGAACACACTGAAATAAATCATCCAACTGAGGAATTGTTATACGAAATTAGCAAGTACACATTTTTGGAGATACGTTAATACTGACAGCAAAAATCGATTCCTCACATCATTTAATATCAGGCTATATACCTTCGTCCAAAAATTTTGAAAAACAAGTGAAATACGACTAAAAAAAGAAATTGCATTAAATCAATTTTCTTCGAATATCTTGTAAATTTAAAAACGAATCCGTGATCGCCATAAAATTCTACACATTTTCACTCATTTAACCATTTCTAAAATTTTTAAAATAAGAAAGATACCTGCATAGGACAATTAAAAAGTTGTCACTCTGTATATTACAAATAAAAAAATGTCCAAGGAAACAATTAAGCTTGAACTAATTCCATATTCCGTGCCAGAATAACACTTCTTTTAATATTAAAGAAACCTTTTTTCTGACACTGTATGGATTAATCCATAAAGTAAGATATTTGCAAAGCCTGACAATGAATTAAATATTTACTGATTATTTACGTTTTAGTTCATAGTCTTGCAGTAAAATGTTATTCACCGTAACTTTTGCATATTTTCCTACATTTTACCCTATACAAATCAGAACATAATGTGTCTATTTGCAAAAAAATATAATGGTTCATTTTGTAATAGAAAATATAAAATAACTTTTATAGCAGAACATAAAAGTTATGTGACACATTTATAATATTTGTTTTATAACCGTGATAAATGAAAAATCACGTAAAACCAAATTTATGAATTCCAGTGAGCTAGCTAATATGTTGTACTGATTTATTTTGTACCAAAAAATAGTTAGTGCAACAGGGTGAGGTATAGTAATTATACTGGGTGTTAGAAGTTTGTCTGCCTTAATTTTAACACGATAGCATACATTAAATATTAAAATAAACAAAAAAACCTTATATGACATGGATTTTAAACTCAACCATTTCCGAGTAAAAAATTATCAAAATCTCCAACTCCAAAAAAAAGTTAGATTAATTAAGGAATATTGACATAACTGCGTGCATAGAATACCACAAAATACAATGTATATCACTTTTTTGAACTTATTTATGCTTAATTCTAAAAAATAATTAGCTTTGTAATAAATTTAAAATTCGATAAAATTCATATCGAGCAATGTGACAACGGCGCGGGGGTTTATTAACTACTACTAGGTGTCCAGCTACCACCAATACACAATTCAGTTGGTATCTGGATTCGACCGTGTTGGAGTGTTTTTTGGGCACCATCATTTCTTTTTCTTGAGATGTTTTCCAGCAAGTACGCGAAATTTGGATTCGAAGGTGTCGTGCGTGCAGCGAAAATGGTGGTAGACATTTTGAGCATTTGTTGTAGTTTGTTTTGTACTTGTGCGTTTAAAAATTATTGAATTTTTGGTAAGTACCTAAATTATTTTTAATATGTATGATTATTTGGACGACGTGAATCTTTGGGTACTTTAATAACATATTTTTCAAATACGTAATTTGATTAAAAGTTAAGTTTCTGTTTTAAGAGATTCATAATTACTAAAATTCAAGCTAAAATTTAAGCACAACACTAACTTCGTACTACAAAATCCATACATTTTATTTTATTTATTTAAAAACTGGAATACAATTGTCTTGAAATTTACTAAATGTTTCACAATAATAGCTGTTTACATTTTTTCCGTAGGACAAGTCTGTCGCATGTACACGTGGTGTGCATCAGCAGGTTAAGCGCTGTTGTCACGTTGTAATGAAACTGTCCAATATTAATACTCGCTGTATTTTATTTGTTTAACATCATGTGAAGAGTTTTCTCAGTGTAATCGTTAAAGTCAAGGTCATCTCTACAACCCAGTATATCATTATTAATAATATTTTGATATTAACAAAATCATTAACACTTCCGAAATACATCATTAATTTCATCTCTTTCAAACCGCACTTCCCTCTTTATCTCGTTAAACATCGCTTTTCTTTCATATACTCGTTTGCTGTATGTTTTATAATGTGACCGAATACCGTCGCCGTCGACGGTCACGTGTAGCCCCCCCCCTTTTCTCGTGACGCGTTTACGTGCTCTCTCGACTCGGTCCCGCATCGCCCTGCAGGATTAAGAACGTCCAAACTCGAAACATTTTAATCAGAACTCGGTTTTTCGAACAGCCGGGACCCGGGTAATCAATTAGGTCGCTTTCACTCACTAAATTGGAGATATGTTTGCTTTGGAAACGGTTACTTTGTAGTATCCGTTCCTTTTAATTAGTTTGTATTATTTCGTTTCGAATGAGACCCGGTTTTTATGGGGGAGCGGGACCTGACTAATTTGTCAGCTTGATCGGATTAACGCCGTAGGGGTTGGGAAGGCGGCTTCGAAGGGAGTGGGGGGGTGTACCGTTTAAGAATAAATTCGAGTATTTCGTTAATGCTGTTAAGAAAATAGAAATACTTAGAAGAAAGTTGAAATACGAGAACATAAAGTTTGTTCGGTGATACAAAAACAGTAAAGGGGCGTCCAAATGAACAAAATATCAATTATACGGAGATTTACAATAATAATCACAATGTCAAGGGTCACAAGTTATTCTGTTATGTCCGTAGGAGGAATGAGGAAAAAATAGAGTGAAAATTTAAATTTGAGAAAATACATTTTAGAAACACCTTGGAGAAATGGAAAATAGAAAACGAGTCATCAACCCTAGACTTCCGCAATAAGACTGTGATAAACTGAACAAATATTTCTTCTAGCAGCTTTGCCTTACGTTCTTGTAACATACCGCATTGCAAAAGTATTGCAGATAAAGGGAGTAGGTACAAGGTTCAACCCTACATAAAAACAAAACAAGAATTAAGGGTAGTAAAAGGTAGGTTTGACCCATTGTTCACCTCTGGAGTGTACCGCATGACAAAAAGGTAGGTTACTACAAGAGAGAAAGAACATGCAAGGACCCTAAACCCTAACTAGTCTAAGAAATCATCTATCGCCCAATATGCGTTAGATGAAGGACATACAATAAATTTAAAAACCACTTCTGAGAACGATGGGCTTTTATAACCTCATGAAAGGGGAAACATTGGAACTTGAACAACACCTAAATAAAATGAATCACAATGAAGACTTTTGGATGAGCAGAACCTCCCAGAACGTGAGGGGAGAATGCTTGAAAACATACGCAACAGCACCGACGATACCGGGAACGAACGTTACGTCACACCACCACCCTACTGCGTAGATGTCGAGTCATGCGCAGTGGCATCAGGAATGCACTCAAAGCCATCCCACACGACTAGAGTAGAGGCACTTGTAAGAGTACCAACGTCAACGGTGATGCACGAGAGACTTCCCATTCTACTCCCACCACTGTACTACGCAGGCGTGAAAGACCACACCCCCGATCTTACTACGCAGGCACGAATGCGCCCGCAGCGGCGCGGGCACTATAAGACCGATGTCGAGGTCTCAAACCGCCTGGAAAGGGACTACGTCTACGAGGCGCCCGGGCCTACAGGGCCTGAAGTGGGTAAAGAGCGATAATCCCGCTCGATCCCGCTCCATCCAAGGTCATAAATCCTACTAAGAAAAATGGCGCGCGCAGTCGCAGAGGAGAGCTTTTGCAGAATCAGCACTGTAGACACCGATAGTGTAGAACGGCGACACCTTTGGAAGCGTTGAACGCGACCAGTTACAGAGTCTACAATGGAAGCCAAGTCAAGCCACTCCTTTTTGTCCTTAAAAGGGATGAGAAAGGACTTCCTACTCTCTCCTACTGAAACTGGAGGAAAATTAAAAGAAAATAAAAATAGAATAAACATTCAAATATGAGCAGACAAATTTTGTTCTATAGCCTAAAAATAGTGCTAAGGGACTTCCAAAATAACCTCATAACAACTTCTACAGTTCCAGATGCTCATTGCAACTTCTTGACCGCTTTTTATTGTTACACTGTACACATTCGTGAACCTATTTTAAAAACACCCTGAAGAAATATATGTAATTCACCCGATTTTTGTTATATTGCAAAAATATGCATCCGAATTTGACCTAAATCGATCTTTTAGCAGAAAGATAATAAAACTAGTAATACATCGACTTACAATAGCGTTCAGAATGTCAAGGTTGTCGAGTCAATCGTTTTTGCCTGCGGGAGGGATGAAAAAGGACTCCATACTCTCTCTTATCTGGTGCTGGAGCGCGTCTATTCAGGCTCCTCAAATAAGGGAAAGTAATTGGATATACGTCAAACAAAACTATTAGCACAACTTTCCTTTTTATCTGATGCCCGGGAAAAATTAAAAAACTTTTCCAATCTAGTGTGCGACACCGCAATATGGCAGGTTCTCATAGGACTTAACCCGCTACTGACTGCGTCTTGTATCGTGAAATAATAGACTCGACGGTGTATGGGGGTGTCAAGAAGGGTTGCAGTTTTGTCATTTTAAAGCCAAGTCACTTGAATTTTATTCGTAAGCCTGCGGATTTTTTTCTAATTCATCCGTTGAGTGGCGGATTTTTGCATATATAAAGTTAAAGATTTGCCTTTAAATTTTTAAAGAAAATTTTGAGAATTAGTTTACTTAGAGGCTCTAAGATACTAGATACTGTTCTATTTAATGATAAAATTTTGCCAAAAGGGCGGAATTTTGTGATAGATTTTAAATTTTATGTCAAAAATTCTTTGTGAGGAACGAACTTCTTTCATTAGTGGAGAGAGGTCTAGAAAGATTCCGGTTCCGGTTATTCCGTTTTGAAGACTAAATCGTTCGAATTTTATTCGTAAACCTACGTTTTTTTCTCATTCATTTGTTGCGTGGCAGATTTTTGGAAATATATAAAGTTAAATAATATTCGTCATATCAATTTTTGCAGTGAATGTTGTGAATAAGTTTACTTAAAGGCTTAAAATTATACTTACATAGGATGCTTTTCGTTATAATGATAAAAATTTGCGGAAAAAAGCGGAATTTTCTGCTAATTGCTGCAGATTAGTACGACGGACGTCGAGAAAGATTTCAATTATTCCCTTTTGAAGATTAAATTATTTGGATTTTATTTGTAAACCTACGGATTTTTTATACTTAATTCATTTGTTGCATCCCAGACTTTTGCAATTATAAAGTTAATGATTTGCCCTTAAATTTTTAAAGAGAATTTTGAAAATTAGTTTACTTAGCGGCCCCAAAATACTGGATACTATTCTATTTCATCATAAAATTTTGCCGAAAGGGCGGAATTTTGTGATGATTTTAAATTTTATATCGAAAATTTGTTGTCTCATACAGTAGTTGAAAGAATGATTATTTTTTCCTTTCCTTAACAGAAAGGCGTCGAAAAAGGTTGCAACTTGAAAACTAAGTTACTTGGATTTTATTAGTAAGCTTGCGGATTTTTCCTAATTCATCCGTTGCATGGCGGATTTTTGCAAATATAAAATTAAAGATGCGTTTTACCAGTTTTTGAAGTGTTGTGGATTAGTTTATTTAACGGTTCCAGATTATGCCTAAAATAAATGCTGTTCGCTTTAATTATTAAAAAGTTTACCAAAATGACGGAATTTTGTGTTAATTGCCGTTTTAGAATGACGAAAGAATGATTTTTCCTTCGTTGAAAGAAAGACGTGGAAAAAGGTTGTACTTTGAAAACTAAGACATTTGGATTTTATTCAAAAGTTTGCGGATTTTTCCTAGTTCTTCCGTTGAGTGGCGGATTTTTGCAAATATAAAATTAAAGATACTTTTTATCAATTTTTGTGAATTAGTTTACTTAACAGCTCCAGATTATACCTAAAGTAAATGCTGCTCGTTTTAGTTATAAAAAATGTACCAGAATGACGGAATTTCGTGTTAATTGCCGTAGATTTTAGATTTCATATCAAAAATTTCTTGTCTTATGTAGTACCTCGTAAGTAATGATTTTTTTCCATCTTTAAAAAGGTTGTACTTTGAAAACTAAGATACTTGGATTTTATGCAAAAGTTTGTGGATATTTCTTAATTCATCCGTTGCGTGGCGGATTTTTGCAAATATAAAACCAAGGACATTTAAATAAAGGGGACTTATTTATTTACATTTCTAGATGAAGCCTGGTCTATTCACAGTCTAATTGTATCATTGTTGTCAGCTGTATAATTATACTGGAAATGTACTTAATATTTTTATCGCAATTTTCATCACAATTGTGAAAATTATTATTATAGGATAGTATTATTAAGTTATGCATACAATATTGTTAAATTCTGTACATATTAAACTATTTTTCATTTTTCATATTTGCCATGTTTGAAGACTTGGCAACTACGCAATAATTTGTAGCGTGTTCCTCGTTCGTTCTGCCGTGGTTGGCAGAATATGGCATCTCTTGTTAGAAAATAGTTGTGATTTTAGTAAGTGAAACGTGATTAGTGTTTATACATGTATTTTGGATAAACTTTTAAGGTGTGAATATGGTTAGACAGTGCAGAATTTGTAAGAAATTGGATTATAAACATCCACATCAGCTATCCTTCCACAGGTAAGCGTGTTCAAGGTGACTTTGGAATGTATATGCAACTGTGGCCATTGTCGTGCGTGTGGGTAACTTTTATTTGAATAACGGTAAAATTTTATAAAACTGACTTGGTATTTTTTTAAAATTTTTGCTGAAATAGTAAGAAAACAATAATATGAACCACGTTTGGCCATAAAAATCAAAGGAAAATGCTGCACCACAAATAAGTTACAGACATTATTTATATTTAATATATTTATAGGTATGTATTTCAATGTTATCCCTTATACCCAACATTACAAATTTTAATCATTCATCATTTTCATTTTTTTCTACGACAAAAACCTTTTCAAAAATATATTTACAATTTTACTAAATGCACGAGCATAAAAACTGAATAAATACAACAGCAAAAATATGGTGGTGGTTCACTTATACATAAAAATACCGAAGAATCGAAGATGCAATCAACTGAAAGTTGCATTCATTCAACCATTTGATGTTTTCCTTTGGGAACATATTTTTATGTCTCAGTATTCTAAAAGTGAAATGTGAACGTTTTTAGGATGCTTGGGGGTGGTGCAACAAGAAAGAAATGGTTACAGTTATTGGGATTCCATATATATTTATTGAAATATATTGACTTAGGACTATAAAATATTTTATTTTGACCCATCCAAAATGTACGACATTGGAGATGTAATCGCGCGCATCATTTGGATGAAAATAAAGCCCTCTGCTTTCCCCTTGTCTAGCTTCACCCAACATATGAGATAGACTGTGACATGCATAGTCCCCTTTATTTAAATGTCCTTGTATAAAACTAAGATTTGTATTATCAATTTTTGAAGAAATTATTATGAATTCGTTTACTTAATGGCTCCAAATTATGCCCACAGTGGATACTCTCTTTCTTAATGATAAAAACTTACGGAATTTAGTGTTAATTACCGTAGATTTTAAATTTTGTGTCTTGTAGAGTAGTAAGTAAAGAAAGAACTTTTTACTTTATTAATGGAAGGTTATATAAGGACGGATCTGTATAATTATTAACGATAATTTCCGCCGCTAGGCGGATATGTAATATACAATCGTCAAAAATCCGCTACTTAATTCGTTTCAAATCGACGTTAGTTACATCTCGTTATTATTGTAGTTTCTAGTTATTTATCAAATTATTCGGGCACCCAGACATCATTCCCCTCCAGTTTTCATTAAAATCCTTGGGATATTTCGGTAGCGTCCTTCCGTTCGACGGGCTGGTCCAAGGCTTATCAAACGTGAGAGCATGACTGCACAGAATTTGTTGCAAGTCAACCGTTCAGAATTCCGCCAGATATCGAATATTCTCTTCTAATTCGAACGATTTTTAATCTAAAAGATAACGTAGCTCGAGTTAAGGCCTAACATTAGAAGGTCGACATCGAGCAGAGCGAGCCTTGACTAGAATATGAATAAGAAAAGCTTATAGAAATTATTTTGTATAGAATTTCGTCGTTTGTGTATGTATACAGGGTGAGTCAATTAGGTGTAAAAAATTTAACCGAAACTTCTCGCTACAACAAAATAATTAGTCGAATAAACCTTTGTTCCAAAATGCCTCTTTACAAAGAAACAGGGTGTTGAAATTCATAAAAAATAGTATTATTTATAACACTAAAAAAAATTATGGTTATTAACAGCAAGTGTTGTTGTTTGGTTGTAAAAGCATGGCTACTTGATTTTAATAATTTTTACCTTCAAATATTGTAACACATCACTCAATAAGTTCGTAGGATGACATATAGATGACGCCACTACATTTGTCTCGACGGAGTAGAGTTCGACTCCGACTAACACTTGTGAAGTCATTGCTTTGCTTGAACGACATTTTTTACCCATCAAAACTCGACACATATTAGACTCATGACTTAGACTATTACATGAAACTCAGAGTTTTTCATTGTTTTCAAAATTACAACAATAGCGCCACTAAAACCACTGTAACTTGGGAAATAAACATCAGATAGGAATGAAATTTTGACATGTATCATTTGAAGGTTAGTACTTCCTGAAAATCACATGGATTTGTCAATAGTGGCACCATCTATATGTCAGCCTACGAATTTATCGAGTGATGGATTATTTGAGAGTAGAACAGGAACGAAATGTGGTGGCTGCAATTTAATATAAACAATTTATTAGCCTATAGTGTTTTAGGACAGTTTTGTAAATCCATATAATTTTTTACTGTAGCATTTTACGGAAAATATGGAAGGATCAAGGATCCTTTTCTGTGGTAAAATTAAAGATAAATCTAAAAAACATATTACTTCCAGTGATTGCACGTCACTGACTTTTAGTGTTCTGCTGGTTCCCCACAGGAAAGTAGCAGTTGACAGTCGCATTTACTAACCAAAATTTCAAAAAATCTGTAAACCGTTCTCGAAATGTTAAGAATTTATGAACGTCGACGACCTGCATCTTTGTTAGGAGACATCCTATATATCTTAAAAATGTTTCACTCAAATTCACTCAGTTTTACTCAATAATGTAGCAATTTCTGTCCACACCTAATTGAGTGAAATTTTCACTCTATTAGTATGAGTATAACTAAAATTTTATGAGTGAAACTATTGCAATAGAAGTGAGTGAATTTTACTCAAATCCGAATTTCTCCTAACTATCAAGTGAGACCCTTTTGACTCTATTTTGAGTATATAAAACCAATTAAGAGTTGACTTTTTCTCTAATATGATTTAAATTTAACTATTATTGAGTAATTTTGTATTATAAAAATTTCAAAGGGGGGGCACCCCAGAACCCCCCACACCAGCCGCCATTAATATGTCGAGTGGTTTTGCACCACTTTATATTCTCTTTAAATTTTAACTTAAATATCATTGTCTCATCAAACTACTAAGCTGCCACAGTGGTTTCTACACAAATCTGCTTTAGGGACAATATTTTAGATCTCGATTAAAGGAATTGGTTAACTGATCGGACGAATAGATTGCCATTGCGTACGTATAGGTAACAACCAAATATTAATCGAGACTCAATATTGTTATATTATTGTTTTTAATTATTGTAATCAAACCAACATCAAATCAACATTTAAGCATAATTTTCACCAACCACATTTGCCCAGCACTACACGCCATACACCACGTCACGAGATGACCTAATGGGGACGATGGGAATAGACAAAGACAACGCACGACAACCATAGAATGGAGTGGGGTCACTCAATAATGAAGACATTTACTATCAATTTAGCTACAAGTGCACCAAATATTAGTTTATCTGCAGAATTTATTTAACGGGTACGTATGTATATTTGAGTGAAAGTACTCTGTTTAGTTAAAATATTATCACAAGCGAGTGAAATTATCAAAATGCTCAATATTGAGAGAAAATGTACTCAACAATCTCATTCAATTGACTGACTTTGTACATTTATTGCTTTCACTCACACCGATTTTTTATAGTATACAGAGTGATTCAAAATTCAGTACAAATAATTTAGAGCTAAAATTAATCATTACTGATTAAATGGTGAAAATAAAAGTTTTCACCTTAAATAGTTATAAAAATTTGAAAATATGGTGTGCACTTAACTCTTCATCAGCCAATATCTCGGAAACGGTTGGTCCGAGGGATTTCGACCAAGTATACCCTCTTTAGTTAAAATTGATAGGGGAATCTAATATGAAACGTCAATGTACAGGGTAGCAAAAAAGTTAGGGCCAATTTAATTCAAGCGTACTCTTATATTTGCATATTTAAATTTAGCATCCTCAAAAACTCCCGTAGGTACCCAAGTTTCAGCCAACATTCAAATTCTGTTTGGAAATTATTCCTAAAAAATCGAAAAAAATAAAAAACATCCTGTATATTGAAAACTAAGCATTTATGGACCCACGTCTATAAGAAAAAAAGTCTTATTTTGACCTCAAAAATACGCCCCTAAATTATTTGCATCGAATTTTGAATCACCCTGTATAATGGCTAGTCATTGTAGCGGCGTACGACATACAATTATATTTTCTAAAAAAATTTGTACAGTAAGATGAATGGAAATGTACTCGAAGATAAGATCGATTTTATTTGCTCGAATACATCCCCGAAATGAATAAAGCCGCTTCGAAGATTGCCTGCTGCTTTGAGCTTTGTAAAAAACGCTAATCAAACCACAAACGTTGTTACATTATTTATGTTTCGTTCAACTGGGGAGCGAGCCGCGTTGCCCCGCAATTACCGTTGAAACTATTTTCCGGCAGCAATTATTTTAGTGGCAAGTTGGGAAAAGTCTGACGGAATTCTTGAGCGAGTCGGAAACCGAAAATCAATGTTACGGCCTTAGCGAGATCGTCGAGACGAATCGGTTTTAGATACACCGACACTTACCGTTACAGGGAACGTAAATTCGGAGAAATGATGAAGGTATTTCTGCGGGGAAATTACGGTTCACGAATCCTTAAACAAAGTGGAAAGTGACTGCCTCTACGAGTAGTATATTTCCAACCAATTAACTCCTTCGACCAAACCGTCTAGAAAAAAGTTGGGAGCGCATGAAAAAGCAACGGAAAAAAATGCAGTTAATAAAATCACTGGATATGAGCCAGTTCCGATCGTCCGAAATAAAGCAGACACAATAGCTCGGACAGGAAACACTGGAAAATAAATTGTATACATCGGAACGAAGTTGAAACCGATAACGAAAATACAAATGATTTAAATGCAACCGGATGGGCGTAATAGAATTACTTTGAATTGAATTACTTTTGATGGGTATGGAAGGGTTTATTGAAAGGCGCGATCGACTGGGATTGAATGTTTTTTGTTTGCGATGAATGGGACAACGGTGCGGACGGTTCGCAGCGGCGATCTACGCGAAATGAAAGCAATTCACTATCTGTCGTGATTTATACGAGCTGTTCGCTTAGTTGTTTGTATACCCGGTTCTTTCTGCACTGTTATAATTATAGATGTATATTACTTATTCCAACGAAATATGCACACTGATAAAAATTGTGGAAAATCACATATTATTTTTACATATTTGCAATGGTTTCTGTACATAAAAAATGTAAATGAATTTAACATGATTAGTCCAGGAAATTTAGAGTTGGACGCGACTTTTTGTTTCGGCAAGCTGAATTTATCACTATAGATGCTAAATATTATGTACAATAACATATTAGTTTCCACCGTCATAAAAATGGGGGGAAGATTGTTTACATGGTGGTTAATTGTATAATTTTTACGTAAACTCACATTTTTCGCTTATAACTTTTTTCCGTTCATTTCCACGAGACAACAGTACAGTACTTTTTTTTTCGTCTTCAAAAGACCTACAAAACTAGCACTCAAGCGTCAAAAAATATTGATTAGATCAAAAGTTATAAACAGAAGAAGTTTATTTATGTCTTTTGAATTAAACATTTATAAACTGCGTTATTATTACCATAACGTTTTGGCATCGCATCCTCGCATTCCTTATCACTGTGCGATTGTGAAAGATTCTCGGGATCGTCCAGATTAATAATTAGTTAATTTGTTTATAAGGCCATAACTTGTAAACTATTCAACCGATTCTAGATTTCGTGTGGGTTATTAGACAGTGATAAGGAATGAGAGGATGCGATGCCAAAACGGCTAGTTTTGTAGGTCTTTTGAAGACGAAAAAAAAGTAGTTTACTGTTTTCTCGTGGAAATGAACGGAAAAAGTTATAAGCGAAAAACGTGAATTTACGTAAAAATTATACAATTAATCAGCCTGTAAACAATCTTCCCGCTCATTTTTATGACTGTGTACTGTTATTGTACATAATATTTAGCATCTATAGTGATAAATTCAGCTTGCCGAAACAAAAAATCACAGAAATTAAACATTATTGAAAATTTGTTTTCTTTATTCAAGCGATAAATATAACCGTTTAGCAGGAAATTGCTATTAATCGCTATTAAAGTGTTTTTAAACATCAAATTTTTGATAATTCTTCAAGTGTCCAGAACATCCTGTATTGGTAACATAATATTTCCCTCTCATAATATGCACCTGACAGATATTTTTAATTTTGTGAGTATTTTTGTAATCCTCATTCATCACCTGACTAAGATGTTCTAGAGCAAATTACTATTTTATTAAAAGTACAGTGGCGGTGCTATCATTCTTTTTCAAATGAGCGAAAACTATTTAACAGAACATTTTACAGGCTGGGCAACATAGATTAGAGGGAAATATTAAACTTGTGTCTTTTAATATCGTATTTCGTGATTTTGCCTCGGCAAAATTTTTTTAAACAAATTACCAATTTTGAAATATTCTTTTTTTATTTTCAATAAAATAGCAGTTTTGTCTAGAACTAAACTCCGAATAGAAAAGTTCTAAGATATATTTTATATCAGATAATGAACTAGAATTACAAAGAGTACCAAATTAAAAATATCAGTGACGTGCATATTAGTTTTTTTAAAAATATTTGAATACTACTACATGTACGCCCCTGGTGAGATGATTAAATTTTAGTTTATACTAAAACGCCATATAAATAAAAAATTATCATGGAAAAGAGACATATTATTAAGATATTTAAAAATAACCATGGAAAATAGACATTTAGGAACATATAGCTAATACAATTTTTTTTATTAAATAATTTAGACATATTTTATATAATACGTGGAAAACACCTTATACAGTAATCATTTATGTTGCAAAAAAAATTAAATTGTACTGAAAATTGTTGTAGGTACATAATGATTCACCATATTTTGACCCCCCATTGAGTTATAAAAAAATATGAAATACCAAAGTTATACGATTTTTATGAAGTTTTCGAAAATGATTGTAGAATAACAAATGAAGTCCAGTCAAAATGGCCGCGGATGTTAATCTTGTTAATTTAAATGGAACACCCTGTATATTTATACATATTTGGATAGAAAGTTCCCTGTCGAGCATAGTCGTATAGGGTTTGTTGAGTCCATCTCTAGCAATAAGCAAGATACAATTGAAAAACGAAAAGAAGATTTTTTTATTAAAAAAATAAAATATTTTATAATTGTTAGACCTGTTTTAGGCCTTTTTTCCAATTACGTAAGGATTTACAGATTTAGTTGTAATATATTTTGACATATTGGACATTAATAGGGTCCAAAATGCTTATAGGTATTTTAACTAAATCTGGACTGGAAATACCTTATAATTCTAATAATTGCAAGATGTCTTATTTTCTTAATAAAAAACATTTTCGTTTTTTAATAGTATCGCGCTTATTGTTAGAGATTGATCTAACAAACCCTATATGACTGCTCTACAAAAAAAGTTCTATCCAAGTATGTAAAAATATACAGAGTGTTCCATTTAAATTAACAAAGTTGACATCCGCGGCCATTTTGTTTGGATTTTATTTGTTTTTCTACTATCATTTTCGAAAACTTCATAAAATATCATGCAACTTTTATAATTCACATTTTTTTATAACTGTAAAAATAAAAAAGTTATAGGGGGGGGTCAAAATATAGTATAGTAATCACCTACTACTTTATTTTATTTCTTCATACTGTACAGTGTACAACAATTTTTTCTACTGATTGTGAGTAGAATATAATTTCACTAACAAGTTTTGTAGTACATATGTAACCTTGGCAGGTTGACGTGTTTTTGTCGATTTGTTATTTTCATGGACGGCGTTTTTCTTTTAATTTAGCTAATTGATATTTTTAGCGTATTTATGTAAAATAGTAAAATGTTAGGAGTGTATTTTCTGTGATCTGTGTGTTGTGTGGCAAAAATTTTATACGCAGATTAATACGAAAGACAAAGAAATGTTCCAAACAAACCTGTTATCTGCTTTCATGGGTGGTAGAAACAGTTAAAATAAAAGGGTTTAGCACACATTAGGTGTACATGTGTGCCAAATACCAAGCAAATGTGGCTAATTCACTATTTTAAATAAATATGGCACCTTATCGGTGTCGGTGCTTCATCTCTCAATAAAAGCTTAATATTAGTACATACATAAAGATAGTTTATTAGTGAATACGGGAATGACAAGAGGAGGGGAGTCTATAAACATTTTTATAAAGGTATTTCTTTGACATATCGTTAAAAAAAATGCTTGCTTATGTAATCTTTTTCCTACGCGCAAATGCCACAGCGAAGTCAGCGGTTCCCAACAAGTTTTCTATTAACCAGTTGTTTGTCAAGATATCAAAAAGACAATTAGCTACATGTTCTACACAACAAACTACTCCGTTGTTTAAAATACAGGGTGTTTGGTAAGTCGATGCATTCCTTGCAGGAGGTTATAGTACAAGTGATTTGTGATATACTATATTCCGAAAACGCTTAGTTTCCGATCTACAGGGTGTTAAAGTTTTAATAAAAAAATGCAGATTTATAAATATTGCGGAAACCGCTCAAAATATTTTATGAAATTTTACAGGCTTTGACAGTTAACAAAAATACATGTTTTACGATAAAAATATTGTTTTTAGTTTCACCAGTCGTCTGCGCAGAGGCACGTCTTTGGATATTTTTAAAGAAAAAAATGATACGCCACTGATTTTTCTTAACATAAAAAATATTTTTCAATTCCTTGTTCAATTTGGAAGAAAAAAGGCATCTCGACTGTTTCTCTCGAAAAATATACGGGAAGGCACTTCATTACAACGCGAGAAATGAAATATATGAATAGTTTAATGAACACTAACACATGCTCATATAGTCCCACTTCGCGGAACTCAATCTATCCGGCATCAAGTCCCGCCTCCATCCCGAAGTTTTGCACCTGTTTGATGAACTACTCGTAGAATTAACATTACACTACTAAATTTAACGCATACAACTGTTACGGGGGATCGGGGTTAAAGCCAAATAGCTGAATCCGAATAACTGTACCGAGATACACAACCGACACCTTTCGGAATTCGCTTTAGTTCCGTTCGGCCTTTGTGGCGGAGGCGCCGGGCGTTGTTGCATGGAAATGGGGGGCGAATACATTCGACGCGACATTCTATTCTGACCCCGGCTGGTTTTGAGACCGAAATGTAATAAATTAAACTAATCTTTGGATTATAGAACTTGGTTCTTATTGCCCCAAATTAATAGTAATTAAGATACAGGTGCACGTATGTACAAACATAATATGAGCAGGAGGAAATTTCATTTTTCTACGGCTACTATACAAAACGCTTTTCAGCACCAGGCCAAATAGCAAGGTTCTTGGTCAAAGTCTGTACGAGGTCTATTCAGAAACTAACCGAATTTTTTAATTTACGCGCTAATGGAGATATTTTCTGGAACAACGATTCAACGTAAAATTTTGATAAAACTGGGGAAATCTTTCACGGAAACGTTTTAACTTTTGAGACAAGCTTACGGGGATGATACTCTGGGTCGTACGCAATTACGAATGGTTTTCACGATTTGAAAGTAGTCGTCAGTCAACTGAAGATGATCCTCGACCAGGAAGGCCTTCGACTTCGATTTCGACTTCGACTGATGACTTCCACTTTTAGAAAATCAAAGATATGGTGCGTAAAACTCGCCAATTGACTGTCAGAGAAATTGCAGAAGAGATTAGATATTAATTTTGTCTGCAACCGAACAACAGAAATCGTGTGGACGTTTGTCGGCAACTTCTTGAACCACAGGCCAGCAGTTTTAAATTTCCAAATTGCTGATAGAGTACACAGGACAACAAAATGTTAGGATTCCTACGCGTATCCTAGCAACATATAAATAATAGTTTGGCAATGTTGTCACGCGTACTTACGGATTTATTTTGTACACTTTTTTATCAATGCCTATTTTTTGCGGTATTGTATTTATTTAAATGTGTGATGTAGGTATCGATAAAAATGTTTTAAAGAATCAACTAATACCTATGTAGTTTCAGATGATATTCTGCAGGGGTGTCACACTTAGGTTATTTTATCATAATTTCGTGAATACTACTATTTTCATTTTTAGGTATTGAAATACTGCAGAAAATATATTTCCAATTAAACAAAATTCGTAATGATATTTTAAACAGTGTGTAATATAATTTTTTCAATATTTGATGATGATGATAAATTTATTTAATATTCAAGGTGGGTTATTAGTACGTCGCGGAATGTAGGTACAGGTTTTTTTTTATGTTTTGATACCTATTTATAGGTTTAATAACACAGCCCCACAAAAAAAAGTGGCAGGGACGAAAGACAAGACCATGGTATCCATATGGTTTTGGGGTCGCTGAATCCGAATCCGGTGTCCGTTTGACACGATTAGCTCTGGTTTAAGATCAGTTCAAGGTCAAACGTAGAAAATCAATTTTCAACAACCTAAAACTATGTATCTATTTTTCAACCTATGTATCGATTTTGGAGTCGCCGAATCCGAATCCGGTGTCCGTTTGACGCGATTAGCTCTGGTTTAAGGTCAGTTCAAGGTCAAATGTAGAAAATCAATTATCAATGAACTATGTATCCATACGTTTTTGGGGTCGCCGAATCCGAATCCGGTGTCCGTTTGATGCGATTAGCTCTAGTTTACGATCAGTTCAAGGTCAAATGTAGAAAATCAATTGTCAACAAACTAAATCTACGTATCTACACGTTTTTAGAGCCGCCGAATCGGAATTCGGTGTCCGTTTGACTCGATCAGATCTGGTTTAAGTTCAGTTCAAGGTCAAATGTAGAGAATCAATTGCCAACAAAGTAAATCTACATATCTAGAAGTTTTTAGGGTCTCCGAATCCGAATCTGATGTCCGTTTGACTGAATCAGATCTGGGTTGAGGTCAGTTGAAGGTCAAATGTGGAGAATCAATTGAAAAGAAAGTAAGCTTACATATCTATACGTTTTGGGGGTCGTTGAATCCGAATCTGATGTCCGTTTGAAGCGTAGGTTTAGTTTGTTGACAATTGATTTTCTACATTTGACCTTGAACTGACCTTAAACCAGAGCTAATCGCGTCAAACGGACACCGGATTCGGATTCAGCGACCTCAAAAACGTATAGATACATAGGTTTAGTTTGTTGACAATTAATTTTCTATATTTGACCTTAAACCAGAGCTAATCGCGTCAAAGGACACCGGATTCGGATTCAGCGACCCCAAAACCATATGGATACCATGGTCTTGTCTTTCGGACCTGGCACTTTTTTTTTGTGGGGCTGTGTAATTAAAGATAGAAAAAAAACTGTATGACTTTTCTTTTGACATTATCAAAATTTGCTTAATTAAATAACATTAAAATGCCTACCAATTTTTACAAATTTTCCACATGCAACTAATTATGATGATACCGTTGAAAATATGCTGTAATTTACTATTTATTGTGTTAAAAACCAATTCAGATTTAGGAAACATTTCGTCCTGTATTTTTTCTTTCAATATTCGCAAATTTTGAGGTCTTTAATAATATATTTTGTTGAAGTGTCCCCACAAAAATATGTCTAAGAGACTGAGATCGGGACTGTTTTCTGGCCACCTAAGGTTTCTAATAATATTTTTTTGTCTTCGTTCGAACTGTGTGTACTATCAAGGCGTTTTCCAATGGTTACTTGAAATAATCCGCAAAAAGAGACCAGGATTATGGCGAGCATCTCATGGTTCTTGCACCACGACAACGCTCCCGCACACTCAGCTTTGTCAATTCGTCCGTTTTGTGACAGAAATGAGACTACTGTCCTCCTTCGCCCTCCTTATTCCCCAGACCTGGCTCCTTGTGATTTTTTCTTATTTTCGAAATTAAACTCAGTACTGAGCGTTGTTTTCAGATAATTGATGACATCAAAGCAAATTCGGCCATTTCCAATTCAGTTATACAGGACTACCTCGCGAAATGGAATAATTAATAATAAAGTTAAAAAAAATAAAGTTCGGTTATTTTCTGAACAGACCTTATGTTAGACATTTATCACAGCTTTTACATTTTGAATTTAATTCTTAGCAAGAACACGTCGTAATTGTCAGTTTTTCCAATACTAAAGGACCTATTTCCATATTGCGCAATGTTTCCAAATTAGTAGAATTTATTGTTTTATATACAACGTTGTAAAAAGAATTCTGCCTGCAGATCAGCATGGTTTCGTTGAGAAAAAGTCATGTACTACAAATCTGGCCTTTTTTTACTTAATACGTATCTGAAACATATCATGACAGAGTCCAAGTAGATGCCTCTAGTAGATGTATATTTGGATATCCAGAAGGCATTTTCATTGTCCAAATCTTATCTTTTTGACAAAAATCAGTACGTGGAATATGAAGGCTATTATTACCTACGTCTGGAGTACCTCAAGGGTCGAATTTAGATCCTTTATTATTTCTACTATACATAAATGACCTTCCACTGGATTTAGTAGGTACGAAGTTATCAATGAAGATGATTTAAAAATTTACTGTAGTGTTTGTAATATTGCTGACTCCTGTTGCTACAAGGATAATAATGCAGTATGTGGTTGGTGTTAGTCAAACCATCTTAACTTAAATACTAATGAATTTTCCATTTTATCTTTCACGAGAAAGAAAAATTATTCCTCGTTTCCAGATAATGTTGATAATGTTGCTTTAAATCGTTTAACTCAAATAAATGATCTCGGTGTATTATTTGATAAGAAAATTTATATTTCTGCGCATATCGAAAGTGCAGTTAATAAAATTCTATGGTTTATTTTACCTTTTAGTTGCCTAACGTTTTTTAAACAAGGGACCAATGGTTTTAGATCCTTTCCAAGGGATAGGTGGACAAGCATCTCGAGCATTCCCTGGATGGTCACCCCATCCAAATATTAACCCCGATTAGCGTTGCTTAACTTTTGATGTCAATGACATGAACGCGATGTAACTAGATTTGGTTAATATTTAAAATGTTTATAGTACTGCACTCACCTATGGTGGTTATGAGCGTTAGAGAGTACAAAAAACTGGAACTGAAGCTCCACTTGTGCAGATTCTGGTAGTACGTCATGGTCCCCATACTGGAACTGACATAGCCGCTCTCCTTCCTCAAGGTCTTGAACAGGGCTTCTTGAAACAACAGCACCTCCTCCGCAGCCAGCCTGGTCCAGTTCTCTCTATACAGGATGTTTAAATTCTCTGTGATGCTCCACAGCCTATCCACGGTCTCAGCCCTCAAGTCCCCAATAGCCGTATGTCCCTTGGGGTTGGCCTTGGATGCGGCCACGGCTGTGTCTTGGTACAGCCCCCCTTCTAAAGCCATGAAGACGAAGGCGCCCAGGATGGTATACCCCAGCACCAGACAGCACACCCCCAGGGTTGCTAGGATCGAGGTGGATCTGGTTCCCGGACAGCTGTAGCAGCAACAAAAGAAGGACGTCTCTTTAGGGGTGGCGTAGCTCTCGTGCTCGTAGCAACACTTTTTTATGGCTGGGCTTCCCGGAGGCGAGGATCGTCGCAGGAAGGTGTTCTGGTAGCCGGAGTACGCAGCGGAACCAGGATCGTGATCTCGTATCATCTTGAAGGCGGTTGGATGGTAGTTTCAGTCATTTAGGTGCGGTTGGTCGCTCTGGAGGCGTTGACCTCATCTGGAAACAATGAAAAGAACAATTTAATTAATTAATTAATTAATTAATTAATTAATTAATTTATTTATTAATTTATTAATTAATTTATTTATTTAGAAATACAGTCAGTATCCAATGGGACAGCAAGTCGCAATTACAGGGTACACCTTATCAACAAGATTGGGATACATATGTGAAACAGGTCTGGTAAAAAACTTAAAAAAAGACTTGATTATTAAACGAATATGTTCGTCAAACTATTTTTTAGCATTAAATGTAACATGAAGGTCAGTAAATTGCGGTCAGTAAATTTAAAGAAGATTCTTATTGAAAATCTAAAGTAGTTTTGCGTGACTGTGGGACAATTTTAATTTTGTTTACACCACTAACACAAACTAATCAATTTGTCAAGATTATCTTGTAATCTACTGATATCAATAAATTTAATTCCCAAAACAACTTAAGATCGCCCGCATAGAGTAAGTAATTAACATCAAGACATTCAGCTGGATCATTAATAAAAATAACAAACCAGAGCGGCATCATAATTGGCCCTTGGGGAACTGCTGAAAATTAATGAGAAACCGGGTACCGGGCCATAAACAGTGCGTTGACAAATTGTCTAGCAGTGCAGTGTAGCAATGCGGAATTTGGTGTGATTCGGATAATTTTAATTTATTCTAGGCACCTTCTATTAATCATTCATATTACAATTGCGAAAGGGAGAAATAAGAGGGATATCTTGTCTATTAATATGATTACAACATGGCATTTGAAGACCTTTTGAAACGGAACAAAACGAAATACCGCCAGATAATATTGAATTAGTAGAACCGATTGTTGATGAGACAGATTTAGAATTTAAAAATAAAGATTTACATCTTCAATGTCAGCGTCCCATTTTAAATATTTACGATTGTTTAAGAAAGGAAGAAAATGAAAAATTAGATAATGAAATTACAAATAGAATTCACATATTGACTAAAGTTTCAGTGTCCACAATTTTTCATATTATTAAACAAGGTGCTATAGATCATTGCTTAAAGGAGGAAGCGAAAACAAAAATTTAAAAAAATATAATTTATATAAAGAAAATGAAGTACCAACTTTAGAGATGATTAAAGATAAATCAATATAATAAAATTGTTTGAGAACATAAATAATTAAAATATGTGTTGGCCAAATGAACATGAATACATTAAATAGCTACAAATTATTATTTGTTACCTTTAGCGGAAAATTTTTAGGGACACCCATGAAACTCATTAAATTTTATTGCTAGGCGTTTTTATACATGTTCAACTGACTTCGGAAAGACTATGTCTATGGCTGAAATAAGACTTAAACAAACATAACAGAGAGGGGATATAGCATATTATTCCAATTTCACCATTATGAATACTTTGAAGTTGTTTTTAATATTATTTACTTGAAAATTACATTATGGTTCTATTATGTTTCACGGCGTCTGTAAAAAGGATAAATATGCATTTCTTATTTTAAGTAAGAGAAATAATTGTGAAAACAAGTGTTCTAAATGGAATTATGAGCGAGTATTACACAGGGACCCTAAGGCTTAAATAAAAATACTAATTGCTTTTAGAACTTGAGACAAAAGATATTATTTAATTACACAGGTCTTTGGCGCGTTTTGCAACGTAAAACATCGTTACTTGCTGCTACGTTTTCTTTGTCTCCGGGCGATTTTTCTCAGTTTAAGTAAAAGGCTTCAGAAATTATAAAGTTTCTTTCATCCATTTCTGTAATGTTTATTAGGAGCAGCAATAACCTCCTTATTTGGAAGAAAAGGAATAAAGTCCTTAATCGCATTTTATCAGTTGGACTTATTACACCAAATCCTGACAAATGCAGACGCTGAAATATTCAGATTGTCGTAGCCTCTTCTAAGTTTGAAAAATAGAAGAAATGAAAATAGTGGAATTTTCCCTTAGTTGGCAAGAAAGGGATATATTTAAGCTCTTTTCCAACACTGATGGTAGGGAAGTTGTGGTAACTAAACATAATTTCCATCTACTTTGATTTATTTGGAAATAATTGTGCATAACAGTTGGCAGTGACTTGTTTTCAATACGTTCATACTTGCAACGGGCATGGCGTGCAGGGAATACGATTCCATGGGCGTATCAATTTAGAAGGTTCCATTAAATATAAAACAACAGATAGACATGTCGATTTTGGTAAAAATATATTATTCATACAAATATTTACACTCTGATCCAGATATCCAACAGGTAGGTAGATACTTTTTGAGTTAGTGCTTTATTGAAGCAAATGCAAATGTTTACAGTCAATAGTCAATATAGACACAAACCTTCCAATTTTGTAGTTTTTATTTCAAAATTATGTTTATACTCCTAAAATTTGAATACAGTTATATACATTGCATGTACATATTACATTTATTTTACATACAATTTTATCTTTATTAATCTCTCTTTTTTGGAAGATAATGAAATTATATTTATACATAATTTAATTTTTCACAACACTTGTTGGAATATCTAAAATATAAAAATAATAATGTCTGTTCCACTTGTACGCTTATTACACGCACTGACACGTCTCAGCTAGAAACTGAGAATGGGTGAGATCTGAAGAAGTCAAACCATGCAACCACAGTCCTCTCTTTTTTACACAATAAAGAAACATAGAAGTATGCATTTGTAGCAAAAGAACGTTCGTCCAAATGTTCGCGCAAGCTAACATATCGGAACACTATGCGGAATGAACCACACATTACAAAGAAAATTATTTTATCAAATTAAATTTAATTTATTCGGCACTGGAATATATTCTTGTGAAGAGTCGCTTCATTTACCATTAAAATTAGACATTCCTGTATGGCAGGGTTGCGGTCTCATTGTTACCCACCCCACCGCTTTGGGGGTGCAGCTGCTGCTGCATTGCGAATTATTAAGTCTTCGGCTGTCTGCGGTCTGCAACGGGCGATTTGAATCATCCCTACAATTCCGGTTATGCAATTATGATATCTGGAAATTTAGGACCCGATAGCCTCGGGCTTCTCCGACAACCACCGTCCACCGGGGGTGGTTTTAATTTATGTTTATTAAGCGGATGTGGAGCGCAGTTGCACATGTACAGAGTCTTGACGTTATTTTTGTCTAATTTCATTAATTTCCAATCAGCCTCCAAATCAATTCCAACTTCATTCCAATTATGACCAAACTGAATTCTGATCGAAGGTTTCATTTGAATTCAGTTCTGTTTTAATTAGATTCCAATTAAATCTCCAACGTTTCCATCTGGACTTTTATTACAATCACGTCCAATCCAATAATAGGATTCGAATCAGATTCCCTTTGGATTGTTATCAGGCTTCAACCTCCCATCCAATTCCGTGCAACCCTGTCAAATTTCTGTCTCCAAATTGGATTCAAATTGGATTTATATGTCCAAACTGGCTTCCAATCGGATTCCAATAAGGTTCCATCTGAATTCCAAGTTTCAATTCTATTAGACTCCAGTTAAATTTCTGTCCCATTCCATTGGGACATTTATTATAATCAAATTCAAATCGAATTCCATTGGATCAGGTTCCAAATCCGTTTTAAATATACTACAATTCCGTTCATAACAGATTCCTATTTTATCCAAAATGGTTTTCAATTGGATTATAGATGATTGCAGATTCCAGTATAACTTTAATCAGGTATCGGATCACTTTTAATTAGTATAATGTAATCCCAGTAATGTTCGAATTGAATTTCACCTGGTCCTTAAAGCGGCAATAAAGTTTACAATGCAGGGAATTTAATCCCTACCAGACATGTTTAGTTTTATTAAACTCATGGTTAGGATTCTAAAATTTAAAAACTGAATCCGTTTTATCCTACTGTTTACTAAATAATAATTAAACAGATAACATAAAGCCAATATTTTAAATACTTAGTATATTTATTTTCCTCTGTGGGACACTACATGTATTAAATGACATTGTAAAATCAGTTAGTTCATAGGGGGATGCATATATTTCAATTATTATATTATTAATTATTGCACAAAGGCAATATCGCCCATAAATTCATCGATATTGTTGTATTGTATTCAGTCTATATCCAGTTTTAATATGCCATCATAAAATCGCAATTATTTTGGGATGCTACAGTTAATGCCACTATTTTATTATTAATATATATATTTGTTGTCACGAGATAATTTTCTAATTTAAATTGGGATTTTGTATAAATTTCCCATGGATTTAGGACTCATAAAAAAAATTGAAATGCGAGAACAAAATCCATTGCTTTAATATTCACTTAATTGTTTTCTAACAAAATGATTTAAGTCAAATTTTTATCCGCGCCAGGCGTGCCTCAGGCTTATAATTTAGGGCCACCAATTTTTAATTTGTTTGTAAATGACTTTGCTGACAACTTAAAGTGATATATTTTATACTGATGATTGTATTAGACTTCAAGAGCTCCTGAAAGTTGTGGAAGAGTGGTGGCAGTTCATGTGCTTATTTTCAATATTAATAAAATGCAAAATCTTCACCTTAACTGATATTTTTCGAACTATATTACTGATGTATCTAACAGGCGCTAGGTTTTATAATTATATTTATACGTTATCTATTAACAATATGACATCTTTAAAGTGTCTTTATTTATGATGAGTACGCTCTAACAATAAGTTCAATTTTCAATTTTTACTTTATGACAACTACTTTTATAGAAAGAAATTGCTAACATTTTTTTCACGAATTTAAAAAAAATGTCGAGGTAACTTTTTTATTTAAAAATGTCATAAAGTAAAAATTGAAATAGTTATTTGTAAAAAACCTAACCAAAAAAGTGCGATTTTTTTCAGTCATTTTTTGATCCCTAAAATTAATAAAATAGTCAAAAATTTTTAACAGCATGGTAGTACATCTCTGTACGAAGAAAATAAACCGAAAATCGTTACTGTAAGGCCATCTGCTGAGAACATCTAGTCAATTTTCTAGAACGCTTTTTTTTGAAAAAATCGATATGCCTCTAAAAATAATTAATATTTTTAAATTTTTCAAAAATGTATTTTTTTTGGGTTACCGCGGACTATACTTATACAGGCTGTTACCAATTCGCTTCTCACTACAGGGATCTCGGAACGGTAAGAGGTACGAAGTAAATTAAATGGGGGCAAAGTTGCGTAAACAGGGGACCAACATTCTGCCTCTAAACAAATCAAGGCTAACATGATTAGTTTTCGAAATATTTGAAAAAACCGAAATTTGGGAAATCCGTTTTTGTTTAATTTCAGCCTTGTTTGAGGAGATATTGAAAAAAGAAGAACACTTTCTCATGGCCACTTTTTGCCTTCTATCGAATGGCATAATCAATTTTTATATGTAACGTTTCGTCTGTCCAGGACCATCATCAACTTCATTTTTTTAAAATACCACCTTGGGAATTTTATTACATTTTTTGCAAGCCTTCATGGCCCCCAATACTGTACTGCCTCAGCCCTAACCAGATTCAGACGTTTTGTCTCGAAAAAATTATCTTCAGAGTATTCGTTCCAAATGTATCTAAATTTTTTATTTAGATTTCTTTGTTTATTGAATTATCGTACACTGTAAGTGTCGTTAGACCCTGTGAAATCCATCTAGTTATTCAAACTATTACCACCACACATTAAAATAAAACATTATTAGAGTTTTATTCCCGTGTCCATAGTTATTTCTAGGCTTCTGGAGTGCTCAAAATTCAAACAAATTCCGAGCTATTTTTTTCAGGATATTCATACAAATACATCTGATATGCTCTTTCACAGTTGTCGTTACAGGTATAATAAATTCCGATAATATTATGCTGATTTTCATTTTTAACCTTTGCCAAAACGAAAATGTTTTTGAACATTTACTGAAATTTTTTAAAGAATAATATTCAGTTGGCGTTTTGGTTGTTCATATGCATTAATTTGTCATAATAAAATTAGAATTGTAACAATGTTTTAATTTTGGCGCAACAACTTATTGAGTTATGTATGACCAAGTGATGGTAATAGTTAATAATAATAAATATTCTATTGTAGCGCGTGGTGGTAATAGTTTATATAACTAGATGGATTTCATAGGGTCTAACGACACTCACAGTGTACGATAATTCAATAAACAAAGAAATCTAAATAAAAAATTTAGATAAATTTGGAACGAATACATTGAAGATGAATTTTTCGAGACAAAACGTCTGAATCTAGTTAGGCCGAGGCAGTACAGTATTGGGGGTCATGAAGGCTTGCAAAAAATGTAAAAAAAATTCCAGGATCGTATTTAAAAAAGTGAAGTTGAGATGGTCCTGGAGAGACGTAACGTTACATATAAAAATTGATTATGCCATTCGATAGAGGACAAGAAGTGGCCATGAGAAAGTGTTCTTCTTTTTTCAATATCTCCTCAAACAAGGCTGAAATTAAACAAAAACGGATTTCCAAAATTTCGTTTTTTTTCAAATATTTCGAAAACTAATCATGTTAGCCTTGATTTTTTAGAGGCATATTGTTGGTCCCCTGATTACGCAACTTTGCCCCCATTTTAGATACTTCGTAGCTCTTATGTTTCCGAGATCCATGTAGTGAGAAGCAAAATTGTAACAGTCTGTATACAGTAAATAGCAAATACGGGAACGTAAATGTAAACGAGTTATAGAAGTAGAAAAAAGAGCAGATTTTTAACGGTTTTTTCGATATATCTCGAAAAATGACAAAGCAATTTATACTTATAAAAAATCAGTTGATAAATTTTATTTAAAAATCTACAACTTCAATAATAATAATAATAATAATAATAATAATAATAATAATAATAATAATAATAATAAATGTCTTTATTCGCATTATTATTTGTACAATTAAAAAAATTAATTAAATAGTGGCGGCGTTCGATTCCTCGCTCTTCCACGCAACCACATAAAGAAAAGAAAAATAATTACAAAAAATTTACAAAGAACATTAGAAATATAAAAAAAATATTTCATCAAATATATATTATAATTTTTTTATTGACTCTTTGTGTGCCTATAGATTATAATAAGATGATAAACGCAGACAAAAATAGTATGATAAACCATAAAAAATAAAGAAAATTTAAAAACTTTCTGTTCTAAAATTTTGGGACCTATAGTTTTTTAGTTATTTTAGAAAAACCGTTTTTTGCAACTTTGCGAATTTTTTTTTCAATTTCGAATCGAGTTTAAAAACCAAGAAACTCAATTTAATATTTAATTTCCTATACGGTCATATGTTTTTCCAAGTAATTTCTGTAAATATTTCTCTATAATGCTTGGGCTATTATTTCGAAAGAGAGAGAAATATAATTTTCTCATTCCGAACTCCATGTGTATATAATTTGTGTTGTTTTTAACAACCCTGTAATATATTTAAATATAATTCATGTGGATGTATATCATTAAATGGTTTATTTTATATTCTGTTGTTGCACGTTGTTTAATTTGAAATCTATATTGACTATTATTAAAAGCATTCAACAAAGGACTGTGTACACTGGGCATCACCTTGAAATATTCCTCATCTAATATAAGGCTTTCGACCGCATTGATCATAATATTTTAGTAAAAAGACTTAACTACTTTAGTTTTAGTGAAGCCTTACTAAAATTATTATAAATGACTTGTCGTCTATAAGAGAATGCAACCATCTAATTTTTGCTGACGACCTTAAGTATATACTCATGTTGAAGATGATTTTCAGCATCCACTTATTCCAGTATGAATTAAAGAAACTTTTTCGCACTGCGTGGTCAGTAGCATGAAGATGCAAATCTTTCGTGGAAATACGTTAGCTTCTCGAAATGTCCAATTCTTGACTAGGATGCCGAATTAATGTCCCTGGACTCTCAGCAACACTCTCACGACCTACTTCGATGTTTCCTGTTGAAAGGCTCGTTGAAGTACGGCCAAAGTGTTTAAGATCATTAATTGATCCAGTCTTTTTGAATTTTTCAATTAAGCTCCTCCCTATTGATAATGTTAAATCACTAGTGTGATAGTCCGGTTATATTTTGTACGAAATTTGCGAACTGTAGCTATCAATCCTTCAAATGGCGGAAAATTCAAATCTTGCCTGATTTTTGGGACACCTATACTTGTGGTGTGGTATACTACTGTCTCTCGGCAAAGACATAAAGGTAACCGGAGGTTTTCATATGAAATCGGCAACTAGACAGGAGGGGACGGTATATTAGTATCTTGTAAGCCTCGTTCAGAGAAAAATCCTTTTGTCGACATTGTTTTCAGTGTACACTACCGAAGTTTTCGATGTGTCACATACGGGTTTTCTTTGGACTGAGCCCCTTCCGTCCCTAATGCACTTTGTGAAATTCACCGTCGCTCTAATTAAATTTCTAACTTAATTTATGTCCGGCCATTAGGGTTATTACGAATTTAATGATAGTAAATTTACAACTCTTTCGGTGTAAAAGTTAATTATGGACCTGGAATGCTCGTTGGAGGTAGGTCTGTCGCCCGTTCCGACTGACTTTGTCTGCGACGCGACGAAATGGATCATTCTCCGGGCTCGGGGGAGCCGTTAGACGAAGGTTTCTTACTTGCACCCATAGGCGTGACGCGCGTAAGGGTGAGTAATTGGGTTCATTAAAAAAATGCCTTTTGGTATGTTTTTTTCTCAGTCTGTGTAACACCATTTCTTTCGGTAATGGTAGGAAAATTAATCTTTTTGTTTTATAGGACGTTTACTGCTCGGTTTAAAATTAGTTGTTTTTTAACTGTCATCTTTGCGCATATAAAAGTTTCTTATGTTTGGGTACTAGTCTAGTGTGGATAAAATTGTAGTAATCGAGTTATTGTAGTTAGTGTACTCGTACATTGGAAAAAACAGCTATAAGGATATCTAAACCGCCTAACGGGACATTATTTGAATTTATTAGCGAATAATTTATCAATTATTGACGAAAGAGTTATAGTCTTTCCGATTTCAATTGAAGAAAACAAAAGGTTGGCAGTATGTACCAGGTTCGGTCGCTGACGCAGCAACTCGGAATTGAAATAAATGAAAAACTTGTTCCCATGTTTATATCCATATACCGGTCGAACTAAAGGTGGATATGGTAGAAATGTGTACGCCCAGTTAAAGAATGTGCGCGCGGCAAACGGCATACACAGACAGCCGAACTGGGCGACTGGGAAATAAATCTCCGCTGTTGACAAGTGGCTGACAAATTGCGTAGCAGTGCAGTGCAGCAATGCGGAATTTGGTGTGGTTCAGGTAATTTTAATTTATTATAGGCACCTTCTATTAATCATTCATATTACAATTGCGAAAGGGAGAAATAAGAGGAATATTTTATTTACTAATATTATTACACCATGGCATTTTGGAGGCTTTTTGAAACGGAACAAAACGAAATTTACCATCAATACAATAAAATTGTTTGTCCTCAAAAATAAATAATTAAAATATGTTGGCCAAATGAATATATAGTAATAGAAATTTTCTACACATTATACAGGGTGTCTCATAATTAGCTGCCAACCCTGAACAGGCCGATTCTATGATCAAAACTAAGTAAAAAAGTTCATATGAACATGGGTCCGGAAATGCTTCCTAAGGGCACAGGGACCCATTGAAGAGGGAGGAATGGAAATCATTTTTTTGCAATATCTCTCAATCGCGTTGTGATAAATGAATGAAATTTGGTATACACAGCTAAATTTTGATGAGCAATTTGATGGACTAATCCATTTATTTCCACAAGGTCCATTGGGGTGGGTACGGGGGGGCCCTTGGTACTTTGCGTGTGTAACTTTTTCATCTTTGACTTTTTAACAAATTGGACAGCAAATTCCGTTTTCCCGAACTGTTTTACGTTAAAAAGGTACTCTTGTTTCAAATCGTTATCTTTAACGGTTTCTGAGAAAATCGCTCTTGAATTAATCCCACTTTGGTCAATTTCATAGTAATTTAAACAAAAAATAATAATAATAATTTAATACGTAATCAGTAATACACATTATTGATGTAGAACAATTATGATATGATGATTTGTTTATGGCTTTTGCGATGGTAATGCTGCGCGGCAGAACGCGAGTACGGCAGAAGGTTTCCAAACAGAAGGCTGACATCAAGGAGGACATTCCTCACTGTATTCCGCAATTTAGCTGCAACCGTCACTTTTCGAAGGGATCATAAGATGGAAACTTAATTTTGATAACAGACAACAAGCTATTTTAAAAACTGTTCAAAAAACCCTCCACCTTCTCTGATACAAAGTCTTGCCCTACGTGTAACACTTCTCGAAGCTATTAAGATGCTAAAACGGTTTTGACGAATTTCATTGGCTGCATCATTGATACGCTGCAGCAATTCCTCACGGGTATCGACTTCGGTGGCGTAAACTTTTTGATTTAGATATCCCCAGAAAAAGAAGTCCAGCGGGGTTAGGTCGGGAGAACGCGGCGGCCAAGCTACCGGTCCGTGCCTCCCTATCCACCGTCCAGCGAAATTTTCGTTTAGGAAATTTAGAACATTGCGACCACTATGTGCCGGGGCTCCATCGTGTTGAAAAAACATGTTACGTCGTAAATTTAGAGGCAGATCATCGAGAATTTGGGGAAGATTTTCTTGAAGTAAGTTTAAATAAAGATTTGAATTGAGACGTTGTGGAATTTCAATAGGTCCAATCAGAGTGTCGTGAATTATTCCCGCCCATAAATTTATGGAAAACCGTTGCTGGAAGTTTGTTCTCCGAACAACATGTGGGTTCTCTTCTTCCCAATAATGAGAATTATGAAAATTTAATTTTCCATTTCGGGTAAAAGTAGCTTCGTCACACCACAAAATTTTGGAAGCTTGCTCGTTGTCCAGCGACAAAATCCAGCGACAAAATTGCATACGTGGCGCAAAATCTTCTGGTATCAAGCCATGTACACGTCGATAGTGATAGGCATGTAGACCTTGTCGCTTTAATATTCTTCCAACCTGAAATGTTAGTAGCACATCTAATCAATTCTGTTAAGGAAATCTTTAAGATATGTAGTACCGTTGGCCGAGGAACATTTATTTGCCTTGAAATGTTCCGTATGCTAGTCGTAGGATCTTGTTCAATAGCGTCAAGGACCTCCGCTTCCCTATTAATCCTGGGACGTCCTTGACCCGGTGCCTTTCGAAAAGTGGCGGTTGCAGCTAAGTTGCGGAATACCGTAGGGAATGTCCTCCTTGATGGCAGCCTTCGGTTTGGAAACCTTCTCCCGTACTCGCGTTCTGCCGCTGCAGCATTACCATCGCAAAAGCCATAAATAAATATCATATCAACTAACTCTTGTCCCGTAAACTCTTCCATTTTTTTCGCTTAGAACTATTAAATTGGCAATCGGGTTGACAATACTTTGACATAAGAATACCTTGATTATTTTGTTTAAATTACTATGAAATTGACCAAAGTGGGATTAATTCAAGAGCGATTTTCTCAGAAACCGTTAAAGATAACGATTTGAAACAAGAGTACCTTTTTAACGTAAAACAGTTCGGGAAAACGGAATTTGCTGTCCAATTTGTTAAAAAGTCAAAGATGAAAAAGTTACACACGCAAAGTACCAAGGGCCCCCCCGTACCCACCCCAATGGACCTTGTGGAAATAAATGGATTAGTCCATCAAATTGCTCATCAAAATTTAGCTGTGTATACCAAATTTCATTCATTTATCACAACGCGATTGAGAGATATTGCAAAAAAATGATTTCCATTCCTCCCTCTTCAATGGGTCCCTGTGCCCTTAGGAAGCATTTCCGGACCCATGTTCATATGAACTTTTTTACTTAGTTTTGATCATAGAATCGGCCTGTTCAGGGTTGGCAGCTAATTATGAGACATCCTGTATACAAATTATTATAATTTTTTACCTTTAGCAGAAAACTTTTTTAGGGGCGCCTATAAAACTCATTAAATTTTATTGCTAGCCATTTTTATACATGTTCAACTGTCTTCGGAAAGATTATACTTCTCTCGATGTATGTTACGTGCTGTAGTATTTCTGGAAATATTTAAAAAATGTGGTGTATGATAGAGAAGTTTATGATGTTGAAAATATGTCACTTCTAAATGAAAAATTAGATAACTTTGTTTATGTGATGAAGGACGTGGCGACATCAAACACATGCTATGAACTCTACCTGTCAGTCTCTCTGGACGGTATTTATTTACTTTTTGCGTCTTATGGTTTAATATACATAATATACAATACAAAATATGATATTGATTGGTTATTCTTATGTCTTGTATAAGATTTGAGCTTTTCATAAAGGGAATTTTTCATAAAGGACTGAAGAAGGTGAGAGAGGGAAATCTTCGATTCTATTTGTAGGTAAATATAAATGTGTCCAATTAACATCAAACATATACAGGATGTGCACAATCAATAAGCAACTATGGTACTACTTATCACGAAACCCTTTGGTATATTAAACATATAATCAGATCTAATCATTTTCATACTGTTCTTGACACCACTTTCGGTGCCACCTTCAGGTGTGCAATGGGTGTTAGGGACAACCCGTGTTTCACCCGTTTTATGGTTCCCGATCAGCCTAAGGACCCTTCCGACTAACCCACCAGCACGAGGTGTTGATGGATACAAAGGGCAAACTCGCGATTCACCCCTCCTGAGTACCGTGACAAGCACACCACAAGACGCACACAAAAACATCCATGGGTCTCTACACCGTTGATACTGACGAGCATACACAAATGCATACACAACTTATTCACATGAAATGTCATTAAGCTTACTAGTCTGCTGGTCAATTAATTGCGCACCTTAATTCTTAATACCAATTCATCAAAATAATTATTTTTTTAACAATCCTTATTGTTAACTCAAATGATATTTTACTGTACATCTCGGACTAGTATATGCAAAAGACACTTAATTATATCTTCAAAAGAATATGCAATCTAATTATGATAATCGTCAAATCAAATATCTACCTTCTCAATAAAATCGACAACGAAAATTTATGAAATTTATGGAACGATACTAACAATTATTTTCAAGGCCATGTAACAATATTCGATATACTTAGTGATAAAATTCTTAATTATTTCAGTATGAGACTTTTAATTCTAGATATGAATACCCAGTAAGGCAACTCACGAATTATGTTGTTGTTATTGGCAACTGTATAAAAATAATAGTGACTTATCTCGAATGGGTTTATTTATATCATTACATTCTAAGATAAAATTTTAAATTGGCGTTGCGCAAAATATGAGGAAAATTGCGAGTCTGAAATAAAGATAAATCCTCATTATTTTTTACCTTATATCAATAACTTGTTTAATACGACCTCAATTCCTGATTCGATGATTGTACCATGATTTTGTCAATATATTCCAATATGCCAATCATCTCCATTTAATGTAGTATATTTTTGATGAAATACGATGTTTTAGAAGCTCTAAAAAGATTTAAGAATAAACTAACAACAGGACCTGATGGATTTCTATATTTTTTTACTAAAAGATTGTGGTATATTATGTTAATTTTGTAATAATCAATTCAATGTTCAAGAAAGGTAATAAAAATTCAGTTGAAAACTAATAATTTTAGCAGATTTTTCTACATAATTTCTGCAGATAAATTGATACTTTAATTTTTTAAGTTTTGGTTTCAGCATCTATCAATACGAAATGGTAAGTAAATCCATGTCAACCAATGTTGTTAATATTATTGATTTTGTTGCTGATACATTAAATATTTGCAGATAGGTTGATGTAGTTTACAAGAATCTGTTAAAAGTCTTTGACAGGTTGATCCACGACATTTTTTCGTAAATTGTTAGATTTTGGTAGGACTATACACTTTTTACACTTATTAGAATCATATCTGTCTAACAAATAATTGAAAGTTCAGAGGTTAAAATTCATAGGTTTCAATCTATTTCTAGGTTACCTCAGGGTTTAGTTCTTGGTCCGCTATTATTCGATATGTTTATTAATGATATTTGTGATTTTTTAACTAATGTTCTTTTATATGCAGACGCTTTGAAACTGTTCACCTCAGTTACATATTTTGCAGATTGTACCGCAAAAAGATATGTCAAAAGTGAATGAATTATTAAAAAATTATGAACTTCTACTGAACATACTAAATAATTGTATTATGATATACGCAAGGAAAATTAAACCTATTGTCTTTTATTTTTCTTCTTCTTGTACTACCCGTGTTTGGTTCTATTTAAGTCCCATAGCGTCGCCCCTTAACAGGCCTATTGGGTACCCCAGTGTTCAGTCCTAATCAGCAAGTAGTTTTGTCCTATTTACAGTCCAAAAATTTCCTTGCCAACACTTCTCTCAGCTCCTTGGGTTCCATAATGGACTTTCCCAGGAGCGTCATTCTATTACGTGCTTACAAGTCTTAGCTTGTACACATGTTTATAGTAACAGTGCCCCATCACTTTCCTGAGCCGAATTTTATTCAAGCTCAGAAATTTATTCTTTCTTTTCTACAAATAACACTCTATAAGCTCCTTCGCATGGTCTTGTCCTGACCTTAAAGCCCAGTATTTTCTGTGTTCTGACTCAGTCCATTTGCTCAGAGCCTCCTTGACCACGCTTGGAGATGTGTCATAGAAGGACTCCGGACCAATGAACTCTGTTGCGGATTCCTTCATAGTAAGTTCATCCGCTTCTTCGTTCTTATCAAGGCCTTTGTGTCCTGTCACTCAACACAGTCTAACTGTATTGGTGGTAGCCAGTTTAGTCAGCATTTCTAAGCATTCCCACACCAGTTTTGTACTTATCTTGTATGTGTCCAAAACCTTTTTTATTCTAAATAAACTTTTATCGAATACTAATCTTGGTTCCACTACAAGAAATGCTAAGCATATTAAAGAACCTTCCTCAGCCCCTTTATTGGATAGCGTCTTTGTCAGGTCAAAACTTGAGTATAGATCCATCATTTGGAACCTGATATATGTTACTCATCCTCTACATTTGGAAAAAGTTCAGAGGAAATTTCTTAAGTATCTCTCCTTTAGACTTAATAGTATTTAGTCAGTCAGAGGTACTACACAATCTGATTAATATGAATGATTCAACATTATGCCGAAAGTACTTTTCGTTTTCTTAAATAACCTGTTGAATAATGGCGTAGATTGTCCGATATATTTTGTATAAAATTCAATAGCCCACGTTTTGTTAAACACCTTTTTAACTTGAAATACATTTATTATACATAAACAGAAAAGTTTTAGTAAGTTGAAATAATATTGTTTTAAGAAACATGTTATACAGATTAAATGAATGACCTAAATAAGATGTTTTCCTACTGTTTTTAATAGTCAACCTTCAGAAAATTTATTCAAGTCAAATTAAAAAAATCTTCAGATTTAATTTTGTATACCGACACGCTTTAATTCATCCGCTTTTAAGAGAAAAAGAATAACTTATGTGGCATTGAATTTAATGATACAGAAGATGCAATGGGAAAACTTGGAGAAGTCATTATTTTTCAATGCGAAAGGAGCCGGGGCAGTTTTAGAATGTATTTAATATTTGTCGGAATTTATTATTCCCGTTTATCGTCCGGTTTACTTAAGATTGCTAATTCCGCGTTAAAAATCGTAAAAAAAAAGTTAAAACGACCTCAAATTCAGGCAGCGACCCTCAATATTTAATAATAAATCACGCGAATCCGCCTTATCTCCCTCTCCCGTTGTGTAACCAGAAAACAGAGGTGCTTTAATAAAAAGTACATAAGCGGAAGAATTCCTTTCAGGCAGATTTTAATATCGAATAAAAAATTTAAATTCCTTCTTTACACAAGCCGGCGTTAATTCAAATACAGGTCCTTTACCAGATAGTCCGGATAATTCCCCAGCCGTAGGTAATAAATAATTCAACTTATCTTTTTCGACGTCGATGTTAATAGCTTTCATGCATATTTTACTTCAAATTGCTGCCGAATTGTTCGATTAAGTTTTTGCGGGCCAAGGCGGGGCGGTTCACGATGTCCCTGCAATATCGATAAGTTTTGTTAGAATTTTTATTACAAAATTTCAAAAGGATTACGCACACAGTTAATGGAAATCGGCAACCTGTCAAATTGTCTGAAAATATGTTATAGTTTGAGATGTCCTGGTGAAAAGTTGTCACTGGCCCAAGATCCATGTAAAAAGAATATTTATCGAGATAAGCGACATTGAAACTGAGCGAGTCCCATGCATTGCGCTTATACATACATAGTATTTTTTACGAAACGCCGTCTCTCTCTATCTCTCTCTCTCTCTGAGAGAAGCAAGACAAGTTGTCATAAAGTCCTTTAATTGAAGTTTATGAGCTTTGGAAAATAAGTTTTTATAGTTGATGTTAGTTATGTAACAAAAGCCGGGACGCGTGGTAATTTATTTATTAGTTCTCGGAACGGATGTGCCAACTCAGACAGTAAAATATTTCAGTCAATATTAACTGTCGAAAAGTTAAGGGTTTTCAAGTAGGTTTAGCGTCGCCACAATGCCGTCCTTCGGAAAAGGCCTCATGAAATTTAGCAATGTTCTTGAACAAGTTCACTTAGACCGTCGGGCCATGTGTTGAGAATCTGGTATCAAGGGAAAAATCGATATTTCTAATAACGAGCAAAATGCATTCGAAAGGACGTAGGAATTTCAAGATATTTAAAATGGTGTCAGATCGCGGAATTTCTTGAAAATTTCGGAAATAAGAAATGTTGTTTGTGTCAGACTTGTTGGTTTTGTATATTCACATTAAATTCACGGGAATTTTGAAGCAATTTTTTTTTTTAAATACTCATGAGAAGCGATAATAATCGTGCATTGTAGAGATAGGGAAATGCGTTTAAAAATGTTAAAATCGGGAAATATAAATAAAAGTAACATTCCGATGGGAATAGGAACGGACTGTCCATGTGGAAATAGTAAAAAGGAGGAACTCCGACGAATGTCGTAAATAAGGGTTATTTTGGACACCGACGTGTCTTTTTGATTTTAAGGTATATGGAAAAATGTAACAGTAAATGTAATTAATGATGTGATTTCGATGAGCGTCGATGTACAAAGTAATACACAAGGAAATTAGTTAACGTAATATGTGTAGTATATGTATACAGTGTATCATCTGATTGATATATAAAATTAAGATAAATTTAAAGCATAGTTCATGGGCGCGCAATGTAGGAATATTTGTGGAAATCGAGAAAATGCTACCTTAAAAGCGGTGGAGAATTCGGTGTTAGAATAAAGAGAAAAATAGAAATTCGCGAGGAAATCAGGGGATAAGTTAGAGGTTTAAGTAGCGATCAACTGGGGTTGATTTTCGATCCAATTGGCATACACCTGGTAGTATCGATTGCTTTCAACGAGGCACTACGCATATACAGTCACAATTAGTTCATCTAATAACACGCGAGTGTCAAGCCGATTAAAATTACGGGAAAAATTTTTTTGGTCGGGTTGTAAAATCTTTTATTGACGGGCGGTCAAATATTCCACCTGCAGCAGGGATATGACTTGACTTGCCGGATCGTTACCCTGACAGCAGGGGGTAGCAATAAATTTAAAGTATTGTAGACACTAAAGACGAAAAAACTATTGCGTAAGTGGGACATTCTGAACCTTTCACGACTTCCGTAAACGGAACCGGTCCGACAATGAAAATAGACAACTCTGATTAGGTATTCAGTCAATTAGATAACTATTAACATGGTATAGTTATGCCAAAGAATCCCAATATTCAGGGTTCCCGCCTGTAAGATAAGAACAGAAACTTCTGGACCCAAGAAATGGGCGTGTCGAAGCGAGGTGACGAATTTAGGAGAGATCTCCGAAAAAAGGCAGTTTCTCCTTGGGCCCCACATTGAGCAGTCTACTTAGTTTTAGAGTCTCGGGTTAATTTAATAATCGATAAAGTCTTTCCAAATTTTGCTATGGATCTCGCATTCTCTGAATCGCGGTACGCTGTCGCGTGTAAATAAATCAATTTCGACTGCAACTGGCCTTCGTTGATCACTGATCTTACACTGCTTACTCGATCTTATAATAGTTGATGGATTTTCCACTTGATTTTGTATCAGTTTTGTCCCGCGCATTGTACTCTTTTCCGGGTGTAATTCGGGAACATATCCCGACCGGCGTCCCAGGAAACTGTTCCCATATACGACGCTAGCGCAGATCCATTACGGGCGAGAACGTGCCACATATTTTAATTTCCCAAGTCACTGTCGCCGAGGAATTTTATTTTCCCCCGGACGGGATAGAATGCCTTTAAACGAAGATTCGCGGGCCGTTCCTGTCAATATACCAGCGACTTGTTAGACACCCCGTCCGGAATCGATCCGCCGCCATCCCACCAGCCGCAGCCCCCCTACGTCGAGGCGAAGATTTCAAAACTTAAACTATCCCAGGGAGAGGCATTATCCAGATGAATTCCACTTCTTATTTTCTCCCGTTACCGCAAGTATTAAGTGGGCGCTTTAGGAGGGCGTTTTTGTGCAGGCGTTTTATCCCAGACCGTGCGGATGTCGGAGCAGGGTTGACAGCCAAGAATTCTTTCCCTGGAAGTGATTATCCGGCACCTGGTAGTCGAGAAGATCGAAATTTGGAAGTACCTTACTGTAATGTAGTGCATATCGAGTCGGCTCTGCCGGCACGTTTTTGTTTCTGCTTCTGCGGGCTTGCCAGACCGCTCCGCCGTCGTGGTAGACGCTGCCCGGGACGTTAATAAAACTGTGTTTACGTTTAAAGGATGTGTTTGCACAGTATGTTTGCGAATGAATATATTATGCCTCTCCCGGAAGGCCAAATGATGTCCCGGCTGCTGTAAACGATGCCGGAATGGGAGATGCGGTTAACTTTGTTTGTGAAGTCCTGGGGACGTGGGGGTAGGTGCGCCAACTTTGGACCTGTCCGAATATCGCGCGAGCTAGTAGTTATTCATCATCATAAAACTCTTTGCAAGTCACTTATTGGTGATCACTGATGGCTTTCTTTGCTGATCTATTAAAATACTTCAAAGAAACATGCCTTTGTGTGTATCTCTAACAGTGACGGCGAATGACAATGTGAAATTTTTTAATTTTCAAGGTCAAACGACTAAATGAATCTAGAAATTTTTAGTTTTACAATATTATCGAAATTCACGAGAAGGATCTTCATTCAGATTGCAAAAAAGTATAAAAGTAGAGTATAAAAAATAGAGATATTTACGCAACCATTTTGGTTATTTTATTTTAATCTACTCTTAAATAACCATAAATTAAAAAATTAAATAACATCAGAACCTTTAAAATGTTATTTACAATAAAATTAATAGAAAAAAACAAAATGATATATTTACCTATTACTTAAAAAAATTGTTCATTAACTAGCCAGCCAATTTATCTATTTACATATAAAACAAAGCCGCCATCTTTTCGTCTGCCTCTACTTTTAACAAAAGATTTTTAAAACAATCACTTTTTATAAAACTGGTCTATTCGTGTCTTTTAAATTTACAAATTTACTTAAGTATAATGTCTTCATAAAATTGGGGATCGGCACAAAGACTTTGCAATAGTTCTGTTTATATCGCCATCACTAACAAGTTGTTCAAGCGCTTTTGCGTCATCGCATTTCTTAAGTAATAATAATAAGTATGCATATTCGGGAAATTTTGAGTCTACTAAACCAAGAAAATTTAAATCATGTAAATTCCCAAAAGGAGTACTTAATTGAAGTTTATAATTTCGCAATATAGCATTTTAAGTTCGAAAATATTTCTAATTCGTCGTAACTTTTACTCCGTTTACTTGGTAGTCCAGTAAAATTTTTCACATAAGTAAGTATATTTTTAAATTTTTCTTCTTTCCACATAACACAGGCCGACAAAAAAATATCGTATTTTTTGAGACGCGATCTGTCTATCTTTAGAAAAATTTTCCGCTGAATCTGAAAATGATAAAAATTTCGGACGTGTGGATTCTCNAAAAAAAACAAAACAAATAAAAATATGAACGAATGGCACTTTCCTTAAGTTTTTTATAATCCATAACTATTAAAAAATAAACAAATGAACCTTATTTAAAGTGAGGTTATTTTACCTCCACCCTCCACAAGAAACTCGTGAAACTCAATTGATACCAACTAAATTTAAACAATAAAATTAGGTAAGCAACTAAATTCTAGTTCGATTTATATTGTCAACATTGAGAAATCTTGTTACAATTAGTGTCGTCTGTGTATATCGCCATCACTAATAAGTTGTTCAAGCGCTTTTGCGTCATCGCATTTCTTAGTAAGTCTTAATGTGCTTAAGACACGAAAAGTTTCTTTCTACCGAGACCATTGTTGCAGGAATTGTTAAAACTAGGCAAAACGATTTCTATGTTTCCGAAAATACCATTTTAAATTCCTTGTATAATATTTTCACCGCATTTTGAACTTTCTGATCTATTTCAAAAACATTTGGATACATTTGTAATAAACATTCAAACGATTTTTTGGAAAATTTGTATGCATATTCGGGAAATTTTGAGTCTACTAAAGCAAGAAAATTTAAATCATGTAAATTCCCAAACATTACTTGGTAGTCCAGTAATATTTTTCACATAATTAAATATATTTTTAAATTTTTCTTCTTTCCACATAACACAGGCCGACAAAAAAATATCGTATTTTTTGAGACGCGATCTGTCTATCTTTAGAAAAATTTTCCGCTGAATCTGAAAATGATAAAAATTTCGGACGTGTGGATTCTCCCCCCAATTCCCCCCAAAAATTAGAAAAATCCAAATTAGCTATTCAACAACTTATCTTTGTTAAAATTTTCCGTAGAATCCGAAAATGCTAAAAAGAAAATTTTTTGACCTATGGATTCTTCACCACATACCCTCAATTTCCCCCTAAAATAAAAAAAATCCTAACTGGCTATTCAACCCACGTATTTTTTTAGTAAAATTTCCCGCTGAATCCGAAAATGATAAGAAGAAAAATCTCTGACCTATGGATTCTTCCCCACACACCCTCAGTTCCCCCTAAAAATTAAAAATACGGATGAGTAGGGGGGCTCCGGGGATTCCTCAAGTCCAAACAATTTGTTGCCATTTTTTGATTTTTTGAATTTTTGGGGGGAATTGAGGGTGTGTGGGGGAGAATCCATAAGTCAGAAATTTTTCGTATTCAGCCGAAAATTTTACTAAAGATAGGTAGGTTGGATGGCCAGTTTGGATTTTTTGAATTTTTGGGAAGTCAGAAAATTTTCTTTTTATCATTTTCAGATTCAGGGAAAAATTATTACTAGAGATAGGTGAGTTTGATGGATAATTTGGATTTTTTAAATTTTTTTGAGGGGGGGAATTGAGGATGTCTAGGGGAGAATCTATACCACAGAAATTTTTCTTATCAATTTCGGATTCAGCGGAAAATTCAACTAAAGATGGGTGGGTTGGAAGGCTAGTTTGGATTTTTTTTATTTTAATTTTTGAGGGGAATGGAGGGTGTGTGTGGGGAGGGATCCATACGTCAGAAATTTTTTTTATCATTTTCGGATTCAGCGGAAAATTTTACTACAGATAGGTAGGGTCACATCTCAAAAACACACGATGTTTTTATTTTGTCGGATTGAATAATTATCATCAAGAAGATTGAAATTTTCGCGAACTTTCCCGACCTCTTCACTTTTCGTTAAAAATTGCCATTATTTTTGGTGTAGGCCGACTATTCAAAATGTGTTGTTTTTCTTCTTCGTTAAGTCTTGAAAAAGACGTTTCAAGTAGAGATAAAACAATGTCGTAAGCGGGATTCATTATTACCTATATACATATATCGATAATATGTCTATTTACACTGTAAGCCAAACAAAATTGGCTTCAGTTCCCCGCGTAAACACGTTATTTTAACCGTCTCGCATGGAGGGGGAACCATAGCATATTTAAAGGCAAATGTGATACGCTTATAAGCTAGGAAATTGTAGCCTCACTGTAGTGGGGACCAGTAACAGTACATCATGCCACCCAAATGGAATTATTTTATTTGTTATTTTGACTAATGTAATGGTAATTGGAAATTAGTTTAACTTTAATAGTATAATAGTAGGTATTAATATACGGAGTGAGAGACAAATTTTACAGTGGGAGAAGCCCTCAGTTGCTTCACACAACGAGCAGCTACTGATATATAATGACTCCCTGTTAAAATTGGGATGTTCTTTGTCGCCGAAAACTTGTGAATTAGAGACTTTACTCAGGGGGCAGTCACAAGTTTTAATGGATTAAAACTCAACTTCCCAACTCGGACGAACTAGGAACTATTTTAGTTCTGAATTTCAATTCGGATTTAAATCAATTTTTCCTGTAACATATGAAAGTTGCACAACGAGGCAACTACCTGGTTCTGTTTGAGTTGCAAATTCTACACGGCTAGTCCAAATCTATGCTAATAGTAATCTTGTTAGAGATTTCCATGATATGTTGTTTGTTTTAGTGTACTGAAAGGGTTAGGTACGAAATGGACTTGTTATTTTTCCACTTCATATTCTTCAACCAGTAAATTCTGTAGGTTGAAACTACATCATTGATTCTGCCAGTTTTGATTGTTTATACAATTCAGTCCTCATAGTACTTCTACTCTACTTCTTGTGACACTAGTTTTGTTTGATGCACCTCGTCTTGACTCCTTACTATGATTTTAGCTGTTCTAAAACTACCTTTAGTATAATCTACGAAGCAGATGATTGACTAGCTTCTGTTGCAGGTATTTTAGAACCGGTTTTGTGTTTACCGATGCTTCGAATCGATACTGAATACAATTGACGATTCATGTCCTTCCAATCGTGACTAAATTTGTGCTGATATAATCAACATTACCAGAACCACTTCGAAATAGCTGAAACTAGTAACAAGTCCACTCGACCCTAAGAGCTGATGTATAGGCAGCAAAGTGCTAAGTCAGAGGCTTATACCAAACTTCTCTCGCCCTCGCAACTGCCCCCCTCCTGCGGATCAAACTTCTAATTCGGCTACATTAGCAGTGGCGTAATGAGGACAAAGTTAATCACGCCCATACAGTATTCGCGGTTAACTCTCCCTCTAGCAATTTTACGGAAAATCGGGCGTTTACATATATGTTTGTAATGAAATTTGTTGGCGCTTTGTTATGAAATTGAATCTAAGCTTCCCTCGCGGCACGCTGGGATTTAAAACTCATTTATTTCCTCGGTATTGACGGGTATGTAATTGTGCGCGAGATGCAGAGAACCCAGAATGTCTTAATGGCTTAATGAGATTCTCATAGAAGCGGATATGTGGGAAATTCATAGACGTAATGCGATTTTCACAAGGATAACGTTATTATTTATTTTATTTCTATTTACTCATTTTGCTACACATACAACAGGCAAGTGCCCAGTTACAGGATGAAAAACCAACATACATCGCATTTGAAAGTAGGTATGTGAAATAAATAAATAGAAATAATAATTAACCATGAAAATATACCGGCAATGACTATAGTAGATAAATAGACACATATACAGGGTGTCCTGGTACTTGCTACAAAAAAAGTCGAGTACAAATAGATGAGGTCAAAATAATATCAGTTCTTCATATAATTTTCTTTCATACGGGCCTTCGGCAACAAGTTACGGGCCCTCAAAGGTGGAAAAACAAAAAGTTATTTTTATTTACAGTCTCTAAACTATTAACTTCAGCATGATGCAAATTTGGTGATCGATAACACATGCGCACAGCTTGTTTTTGAGGTTGTAAGTGAAACTTCATTATACCCAGAACGCCAGGGACGGACTATGCCCAATGGTTAACAACCCAGAATTTTTGCATAGATGACGATCGCAATCTGCTTCCATCACAAATAAGTTTCATGAAGAATTTGCCAACGATGATACCCTCTTGGTTCAACTCGGTAAAATTAACAGTTCAGGAATTATTTGTGATTTTACGTCACAGTGCGCATCGAGCGGCGTCTCCACCATTTTTTGTTTTTAATTTTTAATTGGACATAATTACTATATTAGAAGCATACACATTTTTAAAATAAGAACCTAGAAAATCTTACTGTTTGCTAATGTAATTTTCACTGACAAAATTTGACAAACACACTTTACACATAATACAAAATAGAAAAAAAAACAAGAATAAGTTAAAGTAAGTATTCAACTCCTAATATCGATGTCCATTCAGACGTTTATCAAAAACGTATAGACCTATTAAATTATTACCCACTATTAATGTATGGGCAGGAATAGTGAATTTAATAGGTTCATACGTTTTTGAGGAAAGTCTGAATGGACATCGATATTTGGAGTTTTTGCAAAATAATTTGCGGCCACTATTAGACGATGTTCCATTAGACACCCGAAGACACGTTTGGTTCATGCACGATGGGGCTCCTTCCCATTTCAATATTGATGTACGATCCATTGTGTTTAATAATAAATGGATTTGGAGAGGAGGCCCAATTTCATGGCCACCACGTTCTCCAGACTTTAACCCGATGGACTTCTTCCAGTAGGGATACCTGAAAGGTTTAGTGTACTCAACCCCAGTACATACAAGGGACGAATTGCTACAAAGAATTAATTTCCATCGTGATAATATTAGACATACCCCAGAAATGCTTTTTCGTTTACAAACAAATAAAATTCGTAGACTTAGGAAGTGTGTGAAGGTGGAAGGTACCCATATTGAAAATGTATTTTGATAGTTTTCTTTCTTTTAAGTTATTCTTTGAATTTAGATTATTCTCGTTTTTCTTTCTATTTTGTGTTATGTGTAAAGTGTTTGTCAAATTTTGTTAGTGAAAATTACATTAGCAGACAGTAAGATTTTCTAGGCTCCCATTTTAAAAATATGTACGGTTTCTAACATAGTATTATGTAAAATTAAAAATTAAAAACAAAAAATAGCGCAGTCGCCGCTCGATGTGCATTGTGACATAAAATTACAAATATTTCCTAAACTGTTAATTTTACCGAGTTGAACCAAGAGGGTATTATCGTTGGCAAATTCTTCAGGGATCTTACTTTTGATGCAGACATATTGCGATCGTCATCTATGCAAAAATGTTGGGTTAACCATTGGGCATAGTCCGTCCCTGGCGTTCTGGACATAATGAAGTTTCACTTACAACATCCAAAACAAGCTGTACGCATATGTTATCCATCACCAAATTTGCATCATGTTGAAGTTAATAGTTTGGGGACTGTAAATAAAAATAACGTTTTAATTTTTACTTTTGAGGGCCCGTAACTTGTTAACGAAGGCCCGAATGAAAAAAAAAATGATATGGATAACTGATAATATTTTGACCTCATTTATTTGTACTCGACTTTTTTGTATCAAGTACCGGGATATATTGTATACAAACACATACAAATTTATAAAATTAAAAAAATGTTATTGCAACTTCGACCTAACAAAAGATTTATAAAATAATTTCATAGGATGTATGCTGTGGAATCCTTTAGAAGAACGTATAATAATATCTAAAAACTTATAAGCAACTACTTCAATAGTGCATAGTGCAAATTAGTAATAGTAGTATTAGTAATTAGTAATAGTAGTAGCATAGTGAAATTGATGGAAAACTTAAAAACTGACAGTGGCTATTACAATTAGTTAAGTACTGATTTGAAAATAACGGAAAACAATACGTATTCAAACGCTGATATTTATAATTTCATCGCACTACCCATGAATAAATAATAAATTTTAAATATCAGCATTTGAATATGGTTCTTTTTTCATTATTTACAAATCAATATTTAACTACCACTGTCAGACAACAGCTTTTGATTAGACATACAGGGCGTTCCATTTAGAAAAATCAAGTTTTGGCCGTTCGAAGTTAAGCATATTCGATAATAAATTTTCACCACCTTGTGAAAAATTAAACAATTTTTAAAGTAACTGTAATAAATGATAAGCATCCCCATGTCTCCCTCCTAAATATCAATACTTCAACTTATACGATGTAAAAAATCGGCAATTTTGAATTAGGATATCGAAAAGCTACTTTTTTGATAAAATTGAAATATTTCGAAGAGCATTAGAGCTACAGTTGTCAGAAGTGAAATCAGAATGATTACCCGTAATGTGGTCTAACAACTCCAACCTTCGAAAGAAACTTTACATATGGAACATTTTCCGTATTTTTCCATTTCCAGCTTTCTATTTTGACGAAACTAGTGACTATTCCTTTGTTTAAATAAATCACCAATAATTGGTACAGCTGAAGCTGTCCTGTTAAAAAAGAAATATCTAGGGTAGCACCGAGCGCCCTCGAAAAAAGAAAACATTAACAAATTGCCGCCGTAAAATCTATCCAAACTTTGCGGATAACCGAGTAGAAGGCTAAGCGATAAAGTAATCCCGCGGAATAATATTTTAATTAGCTAAATTGACCTTAAAGAGGGCGTTTATCAAGTGGAGTGCATGCTTTTCATTAGGACTAAGAGTAAAATAGGGAAATAAAGTAGCCGAAACTTTCCAGACGAACGAATCGTTTTCATAGCGTGGAAAATAATTCCAAACTCCTTTAAATTTAAAGAAGGATCGCGTCGCGTAGTTCGGAGACGTCCTAGGCAAGATATTAAATTGAAACTAATCAGCCCAAAAGTACAGTTTGTGTTGTGCTTATGTATTCATCGCAGACACTTAAATCAGTGAAAAAAGCAATGACAATTTACTATCCTTTCTTTGTTTGTCTGTCTAGTATACTACGAGTATTATTTTTCAATTTATCCCGAAACTCTCATCGGGAAATTCCACATTTCAAACATTTTATTTGTAGTGGTTTTTGTACAAGCCAGACTGACCGAACTCGACTTATAAGTAACCCCTTCGCGGCAGTCCCTTTCGAGTAAAAACGGAAAGGCCGAGATCCAAATTACTTATTAATATATCATAACAACTGTGAATAGATTGCGGAAAATTAGTAAAGGGGCGAGAGGAATACACAACACAACTGGGGCGTGTTTTTCCCTTGGGCGACATGCACTGGGAGAACTGTTTGTTTGTTAAACGGTCCGAAGAAGTTCTGACAAAGGTTAATGAGTCCTCGTACTAGCTTGTTTGTCTTGCTTATTATTTGTTCAAACAAAAGGGCCAGAGATCCAGCTATAATAATCTAAATTGTAATATTATAAACACTTGACCTTATTGTTCATAATTGTTCATAATTGTTCATAATTGTTCATAATTGAAACAGACCGTTACATCTGGATATACATATTTGTATGAAAAGTCTTAAAATAGTGTTTGTCAAACGATTTTGTTGGACTGAAGTTCCCAGCGGTGTGGCAAACGTATTGAAAGTCAAATGCATAAAAGAAATCGACTATTATAGCTGTCGTACTGGGTATTTCTATATAAGTAATGAATAATTTCGATTATTTTGGTAGAAATATTTACCTTAGTGTCTTAAAACTATGCACTTTATCGTCACATATATAGCTTAGAATAAACAGAATCATATACACCAACTGGAAAAAAAGTTATGGGTAAGTAGAGCAGGTTTTGGCCCGAATTCTGACGAGTGACAAAGCAGGTATACCATATTTACTCGCAAGTAATTAGGCGTTAGAAAATTTATTTAATATATGTCACTGGTGCTGAAGCTACAAATAAATTTAATAACTTGCTACAAGGAACAAAAAATCTCGCACAACTACGTAACAGTTTGAAACAATAAATTTTTTAAATATATTTACAAATAAGATTTCTAGATGAATCTTCACTTGTAAAAAAATGAGACGATGGTAAGTTTATTATAATATAGGTGTTAGTTAAGTATGTCTACAAAATGTCAGGGATGATTCTTTGGGTAACTTTAGATCGAAAAGGTTATATAAATATGTGACCGCAAATAGTTTTCGAAAAAAATTACTTAATTTGGATTATTTCCGAAAAATTTAACCTAAAAACCCAGAAATCTGATGCCACTGGGTCTAACTTATGATTAGGGCTGTTAGAATTGAGCTGCGGAACATTGGCGTACAGATTATTTATTAAAAAGCAACAAATTAAATTGTCTACAATACATCACCATAAACTCCAACGGATAGGAATTATTTACGCAACATCCGTACGATAACAAATGCAACAGTATACTAACGTAACGTGAACGTCAAAAGCATTCTGAGGTAGCGGCTCACGCATGTCTCGGTTGATTCGCTTGACACGCCATTGAATTGCGGCTCTTTCTGACAGCCCGACTTATAGTGTTTAAAAAAAAAGATATTTTTCATTTTATTCTAAAAATAATCAATTTCTGATTTATTACTTTTTAAAATGTTTATACAATAACACAGGGCCACAAAATGAAATTGAGACTTACCTTCTTTCAAACCAGTTGACCTCTATGTTTTTGAGGTCTCTGATCATGATCTCGGTTATCGTATAACCCCAACACGTCTGGATCAAGGTTAAATGAAGGTCAAATTTAGTTTTTTGAATGATATAACTTTTTTTATCCCAGAATCCGAACAGTGAGAAATTGTACGTCCAAATACGTGTTGGTGAAAATGACCTCTGGAGATTATCTGGAGGTCATTTAAAGGTCAAATCGGCAGATTTGAATCTACCGGCTGAAATTTCCTTTTCGAAACGAGACGTCGAATCTCGGACCAGTTGACCTTTACGTTTTTTCGCTGATCACGAATCCAATGTCGACGTGATCCCAGCGCGTCTAGATCAAGGTCAAATAAAGATCGAATTCCGTTTTTAAAATATATAACTTTTTCGATCCCGGAATCCGAAACAGCGAGAAATTTTACGTCCAAAAACGTTTTAGTAAAAGTGACCTCTTCAGATCATTTGAAGGTCAAATCCAATTTTTGCAATCTCGGCTATGAAATGAGACGTCAGATGTCATTTGACCTTGACCCAGACGCGCTGGGGACACGTGAACATCGGATTCGTGATCAGTGACTCAAAAAACGTGAAGGTTAACTGGTCCGAGATCCGACGTCTTATTTCGTAGCGGAAATTCCAGCCGGTAGGTTTAAATCTCAGATGTGACCTTTGAATGACCTCCAGAGGTCACTTTCACCAACAAGTCAACACGTATTTGTACGTAAAATTTTCGGAATCCGGGGGTCAAAAAAGTTATATCATTCAAAAAACTAAATTTGACCTTCATTTGACCTTGATCCAGACGTGCTCGGGTTATACGAATACCGGGATCGTGATCAGCAACCTCAATATAAACTGGTCTGAGAGAAGGTAAGAGAAGGTAAGTCTCAATTCCATTTTGTGGTCCTGTGTAATTGGTGCAATTTTTTCCCGGGCCATACCCATTGCTACTTCTAACAGAATGCGAGAGAAATTCTTTATAATTCTTTTTTGGGTGATTAATTTTTAAATATATGTAATTGTATTCCTAGCAAAAAAAATCCCGTGAACTTTTTTCGAGAAATGGGTGGTTCTAGATTTATTTTATATATTGCGAAGTGTTTGGTAACCATAATGAAAATAAAAAAAATATGTCGGAAGGAACGTGTTCTTGGAATGAAATGAAATATTTTTGTTGGCAACACTACCAGGAGTTACACATAATGATGAAATTTTCAAGATATTCGGTGGTGCCGAATTTCTGAAATTTTCAGTGAGATTGATTCACGGCATCTCCGCAACTAGTACAAATATTTAAGTAGCTATTTCCAAATTCAGTGGATTTCATTTTTGGTCTAAGTTTCATCATTCTGCATCAAACGTATTCAGAGATATTTCAGAAAAGGCGAATTATTTTTTAAATTTCAACTCTGTATCTCGAAAACAACCAGTTTGTGAACCCATATCTACGTAACCCTCTTGGATTAAAATCACTCAAAGAATCATCTTTTACGTTTTGTCGATGTAGTTAATTAACACCCTGTATTGACTTTCTTTATAAGTGATTAATAAAAAACACACAAAACACGATCTGGCAATGTCGCGTAAGATTGCCAACATTGTTCTATTTCCATGAAAGGAGAAAAGAAATGCTGTTGCAGTAATCCCACAAAATTTTATTGTTACTAGGCCCTCTGTCTCCTTGAAGACACATCTAGTAGGCCGGCTTCCTTCGGCTGCGGAGTAATCGACGCGGCTTCGATTTTTTGCGCGCGTTTACAAAAAGCTGATGTGGCGAGATAAAACTGTGAACAAAAACGGTTTAAAAGAGGCGCGCTATCAGGCCGTCGCTCAAGCGGGTCCGCGGTTTTTGCGGGAACGACATCCAATTCACTAATTGGTGCGAATTTATAAGGGCCCAGCTGGCAAGGCAAATTCTAGCTACTACACTCAAAGAACAGATCCTTTGTTCATTCAAAACATCGCCGAAATATACTGAAAGTGTTATTTGAGGGTTCCCGAAAGTATATGTCATAGTCAAGTCAAGTCTATACTAAAGTAGCTTGTTTATTGTAAAATCCCGTCCTCAAGAAGTTGGAGGCGGATTATTTTGTCGGATATACGTTGGAAGTTGTGAAAGAACAGAAGTGACGCCACGTTTTTGATTGACGTGTCATAAATATATAAATTCGCCTGAAAACTTTCTAAAAGCAAATGTCATGGAAGTAACTTATCAATCGTAACAAGAAAAGTTTCTTATTCGACAAACGAAAATTACAAACTCGTAGGCATTATGAGTGTGTGGGATTAAAAGAAATTGGATCAGAATATGATACCTTAATTTCGCCATACCTTTACATATAGGGTGTCCCAAAAGTAACGCATGATTTGAATTGCGAATAATTGGCAGCATTGTGCGGGGTTACATGTTGTAGTAAACCCGTTGCGGTTAGACAAAATGATGAGTGAGTGAAGAGTGTGAAAATGCATTACAAGTACGGAGAGTGTGTAGTCGAGACTGTGCGCAAATTACGAATTTTCTTTTTAAAAAATCGAGTATGCCATATCCTCCCTCATCTTTAACAGAAATGTCTACCCTTTAAAACCATGTAAAAACTTTGCCAACTTTTTAATTAATAAAACCTGTTTTCCTCATATGAAACTCAACGTTTCTTTTGGGACGCTCTTTATTTGTGCTGTTCAGTGACGCCACCACAAAGGCGCCAGTAGTAGTTTAGCATTCTGCCCCCTATTGTATTCAATATCCACAAATCTCGTCATTGTACAAGCATAAATAAACTAGAAAAAAAACTTCGTACTCTAAAAACTTCCCTCCCATCCCAGCGAAATATAAATATGGAAGAGGGTGAGCGGTTTTCGGATCGAGATGGCTTGAATAGATATTTATTAAGTGGATCCGCAGATCGAGTAGATAACCCTCGTGCGCCGTCTAATTTCTAGGGCTCAATCCGTCCTTATAAGGCTAAACAAAGCCATGCTGATCCCTCTGTCAGGTCATAACGACTGCGAGTGGATTACGTTTTGCTTTGTTAAGGCATCCGCTCGTCAGGCCGCCTTATGTTTAATATCTCTGCAAAAATACGATGTGAAAGAAATTAAGTAGGCATATCCACCAGTGCCAAAACAGTAAGCAGTAAAATGATAAATAAATCAAATCGTAATTTTTACTATTTCTTGTGTTTACGTGCAAAAAGGGAGATCGCTCTGTCTCAGTTGCCATGAAGAGTGTCAGTGCTTGTCACATATCAGTATGGCAAAAATACCAAATTAAACAGAAAAAGTAGCAGTGATAGTGTTAGTGACGGTAATGATAGTGAGACAATGATTTTACTAACGCTTGTAACGGCTGTTTCTGGTGTCTCATCGGTGGTACATCTCATTTTTCACTGACGTTTTGTACTTGTACTAGTGGTTTTACTGATTTTGTTTGCCCACAAATTTTGACGTTTGTGGGTCGTCACGATCCAGGGGGAGTTGCGATCGTCGCCCCCAGATCTAACAAATTACACACTTTTCATTGTTTTATATACAGGGTGATTCACAACTTATCTAAAAAAAATTGGGAATAGATGCGACATGAGAAAAAATTATTGAAGTTATAGTACATTCAACCACTACATAACTGGACAACTATAGTCACTAGCGTGATTCGCAATACGCGTGGAGAGCCACGTGGCCGCAGCGACTCCGAATATTGAAATCCGATTTTGCAATCGTCGTTGCGATAGTGTTTACCTGTTATCTGTGGTGTTTACAATAGTTTTTTAGTAGTTAGTGTCAAAAATGGTTTGCTTGTATAGCAACTCGGAGTTGATGGATATCGTTTTAATTAATGGTGAAGCAAGACAACATTTGTATTATGGTGAAGCATTTGTGTTAGTTCGTGGAAACTGAGTAAGACGGACCCAAATGTGTTTATACGTTGGTACATAAAATTTTGAATAATTGTTGTTGTAACATCGGATATGTCAAATGATTTTATTATTTAAAAACACAAATTAATTTTATTAATTAATAATAACAATAAAGGAAAAGCGATTGAATTTGCCGATATAAAATAGGTGCTATAAAATTCTATTTATTTCTTTCCCTGCGAAAAATTTTTGTCCGTTTTTATCACACCGCCATGCCGGTCGCATTGTGCGAGGTCAGGTTTTACAGTGGATTAGTTTCCAGTGCCGTGCAGAAGTGTATTTTTAAATCATTTTCGAACTGACCTTTTTGATTTTTTCTTTACAAAGTTGTATTTGTAAGGGTACCCTGTACCTACATCCAGAATTTTGGATAAGTTCTGAGTCACTCTGTATAATACTTCTATTAACTGATTATAATAATTTAAGTAACAATTTGCTTCTTTTTAAGATATGATTTCTTAGGCCTGATGACGTTGATCGCGTTCCCCTGGCCTTTAATAATTTTTGGAACCTTTTAAAATGATCCGCCCATGGAATCGTATTCCCCTCAGGTCATACCCGTGTGGTACCGAAGTATAAAAGTGTATTTGAGTTTATAACAGTGTTGTATTGCGAAATTCACGTCACCTGTATACCAATCGGCATAATATTACGCCCGCTCGGCTTGCCGAAAAGTAAAAGTGAAAAATAAGCGACTATTACCGAGAAAAATCGTAACGTTCGGTAATTTCCTTGTCAGGAATATCGCAGGCAACGGGCGCGAGAGAAACACCCTCGCGAAGAAGAAAAATAATAAAGGATTTTAGTCGAGGAACAGGAGGTGGATCTCGAATTTACATATAAATAGCTCCCTTTGATCGGGCATTAAATTCTGATAAGTATAATATTTTAGCTTAATGGGTTTGCATGCCTTTATTGGAATGTTTGCGCTCCTAAGTAATTACTTAAAGGAACAACCGTGCTTAAACTATCTGCACAATGAGCCTTTAAACTAATAATACAACTTCCTTTGAGCCAAGTTTGAAACAGCCTTGATTCAAACTGGAACAGTATATTACCCGCCTAATCAACATTAAGAGAAACCGCTACGTTTTAACGTTTATTAGATTTAATTAATTATTTTGTTGCTACAACAATAACGATTTATTTATTACTAATAAACATTTATTTGGTACAAAAATATTAGACACGACAGTGTTAAATGAATAGTGAGAAGTTAAAAATTTATTGTAGCAACAAAATTAATTTATTAAACAGTACAGAACGTATATTTATCGTAAATAATTATTGTAATTGTGATTAAAAAACTGTGCAGCGTTGCGGATGTGATAAAAATTTTATTGGCTGGCGGAATAGTTGGAGTCTACATCGGAAAATAATTTTCTTTTCAGTAAACTGGGTCCGCGATATAGCGAAACTTTAGTCGCACTTTAATATCGCGAGGGAATGCTTTGTGCAATGCAGGCGCATTTCCTGCACGGCGTATGTGTTTTTGATGCAAATGTATTATTCCAGGCTGGCCGGGAAGAACCCGGATAACTCTGGAACTTGTCTGCGGCACGTTTTATTTTCAGGATTATTTTCAGCGGGAAAGTGGAAAATGTCTAACGGAGAAATAATAAGATATGTCAGTAGACAGGATTCTAACACATGTAGCGTCAGTTCCGTGACATGTTAGAAAATATTGTCTCCCGGTGCAATTCCCTTGTATTACACAAAAGTATAAATAAGCAATGGAAGAAATGTCGGTGTCCTTTTTTACACCTAAGCGTATTATTCGACGTGGCCTAATAGAGATATAGAAGATGGCGAGTTACAAGTTGCCAATTCTTTTATAGGTATATGGAGAAAAGTCTATACACACTGCAAACAATGAAGGTAAAATTTTTAGGCGACATTTCTGTTACGTAAATTTTTCATTTAATTTACTGAAAAAATACCATTGCCAGGAAATGACTGTTGTAGGACAACCACTTTATTGCCCAGATTTTATGCCTATCGATTTTTCTTTTCGTGTATACTTCTGAGCAGATTAATAATAAAAAATTATAGTTTGTTCCTTTTAAAATATTGTAGTGATTTTTACCTCAAAAAAGTGTACGTTTTCTTGGGTCCTATTCGTTATTGTAATGGAGCTGACCCCTATCTAACACACCACATACTATTAGTTCCAGAACCCTATTATATTATTTAAACTAACGCGCGGTAACATTAATCTACCCTAAAGGGGTAATTTACCCCTATCAAAAATGCGCGCCGAATAGGCGGAATAACAAGCAACATTTTTCAGGATATACCTCCTGGAGCAGTTCTTGACGGTACTGCCATAAATTATTTCATTTTGGGTCCCTCTGCAAACCTAGGCAGACGTTTATACGTCTGTTATTGGATAAAGAGGAAGCTGCTTAAAAATTTATAGCCACCCCAACGTATATGCTCGCAGGAGTGGTGTATAATAATAATATTTTATGACTTCTTTGAAGATTGAAAAAAAGGGTACAATTTTCTAAATGGGGACGCTAGGGGATTCTTACAGTATCAACTGCACAGAATTTTGTTGCTGCGATATGTCAAGTGTCCAGGGTGGCTTAGAGTTAAACGAACTAGTAAACAGGAGCTCAGTCAGCAGTTATGTTCACTGATAGCCACACCAACACATTTTTGTTTCTCTATCACCTGCATTTTCTTTCTCATAACAAATTTTTCGGTTCGTTCGAAAGGTTCGAATAAAAACTCTCCTTTTCTCTATTTCACTCTTTTTTCTCTCTGCTCATCTGTTTATGTCTTCCACAACTATGTATTATTTTATATTTTTGTAATATAAATATTTAATAATGAACTTATGAACTTACCTTTCTTTTCTAATTTTATCTTTTTCTCATCTCGTGTTTTTCTCTCTTTTCTCTTTTGTTTCTCTCTTTTTCTCATCTCATGTTTTCTCATGTTTATTTCTCTCTTAACTCTCTCTCTCTTTTTCCCGTTTATGCAATACCATAGAAAAATAAACCAAAACTGCTGACAATGAATTTATAAGCCTACCTCTCTTTCTCATTTTTTCTCTTTCTCCTCTCACTTTACTTATTTGCTCGTTACTCTTAAGCAATAATATCACAACATGAAAAATATACTAAAATTACTAATAATTAACTTATAATCATACCTGTCTCCCTCTTTTTCTCGTCTCATGTTTTCTCATGTTTATTTCTCTCTTAACTCTCTCTCTTTCTCTTTTCCCGCTTATGCAATACCATAACATGAAAAAGAGACTAAAACTGCTAACAATGAATTTATAAGCATACCTCTCTTTCTAATTTTTCTCTTTCTTCTCTCGCTTTACTTATTTGCTCGTTCCTCTTAAACAATAATATTACAACATGAAAAATATACTAAAATTGCTAATAATTAACTTATAATCCTACCTCTCTTTCTTTTTCTCAACTAATGTTTTCTCATATTTATTTCTCTCTTAACTCTCTCTCCCTCTTTTCCCGCTTATGCAATACCATAACACGAAAAAGAGACTAAAACTGCTAACAATGAATTTGTAAGCTACCTCTCTTTCTCATATTTTCTCTTTCTCATCTCTCTTTAATTATTTGCCCCTTCCTCTTAAGCAGTAGTATTACAACATGAAAAATATACTAAAATTGCTAATAATTTAATAATCCTACCTCTCTCTTTTCCATATTTCTCTTTTTTCCTAGCTCTCTTTACTCATTTTCACATCTCTCAAAGAATAATCTCATAACATCAAAATTGCTAATATAATCCTACCTCTCTTTTCCACTTTTATCTTTTCCCATCTGTTTATTTCTCTCTTTACTTATATTCTCTCTCCTCTCCTAAACTTACGACAAATGAAAAAGAGGCTGCTAATAATAAACTTATCTCTATTTCCACTTCATTCCCATCTCCGTTTTTCTTTATTTCACTTGTTCTATTGTCTCAAGCAATAATGTTATAACATGAAAAATAAACAAAAATCCCCTTTTCCAACTTATCTCTTTCCTTTTTCTCTCTTTCACTTTTTTCCTCTCCTTTCGTATAATGCCGCTAAACGATAACTAGTTAATAATGATTTTGTAGATCATAACTCTCTTTCTTTTTCTTCCTTTCCCTGTTTCTCTACTTACTACTCTGTTAAACAATATCAAACGAAGAGTAACGAAGTAAGTAAGAGCGAAATAGTCCCCTTGGTGGTTTGTTAAGTTTTAAAAAGTGCCTCTCTCTTCGTGTAAGTAGAAACGTATATTTCAGACCCAGCCGGGAAATATATGGCGAGAGCAAGAGTTTATATTTATAAAGCTTATAGAGAAGGTCAGAACACCTTGCTTCAGCAGAGATTCTATCCCCAGAGTCAGCTGAAGGGGTCAAGTGGGATCATAAATAACGACAGGCTAGCGCGTCTTCCGAACAACAATACTGTGAGACGTACTTTTCAATAATAAATATAGTGGAAGACGTATAAATCTTTTCGGCATCGATTTCGGCGGATGTAGCGGGTTCTCAAAAGTTTATCGCCCCGAACGTTTGTAGTTAAAAACGTTGAACGAAGGTGGAGGGGAGGGGGCAGTTGACGATTACACTGCTGTATTGATTAAAATTTAAAAAATATGTATAGCAAATATTTTCGTTTAGTAACTGAAGATATGAAAATTGTTATTACTACAAAATGTCTTCATTTTTAATAAAATAAAAATTTTTGAAAGTACAAAGAATATCCATAAACATGGAAAGAGTCGCAAATATGCCCTGTTTATAAAAGAGGTACTATGAACTAGGTATCGGAAACTTTGTGGCGACAATCAAATAAATAAACAGTAGTAATCTAGTCGTATACAACGTGTCCCAAAAGTATGGAAACAGCACAATAACTTTCCAAAACTGCATTTTGAGGAAAAATGATTCAGACAAAAGATTTAGGATTTTTCCCTGACTATTCAATGGTGACCCTAGATTTGACCTTGACCTTGACCTTCAAGATTATTTCAAATACATTTTTCGAAAGTTATTGTGCTGTTTCCATACTTTTGGGACACCCTATATTATGATAATAAGCGGCAATACGCGTAGTAGCAGCATTAGGTTAAATCTGTGGCAAAATTAGGTTAAACGTCCCTCAGCAAAAAACCGGGATTGTTCACCGGCACGCCAAATCGACAGGACAGGAATTAGATACGTATCGAATAAATTGATCGATGTCAGGCTTCAGACCAAAAGCAGATATTTATATGTTATTGTACAGGTGGAGTTATTGGCTTCGCCACCATTAGTAAAAATAGCATCCATTAAAACCTTTGCCGAAGAAGATTAACCGCAAAACACTTAGAACAACTGTTAATTATTTTTTACAATCGCTTTCCTTATGAGTAAGAAATTATTAATTTCTTAACTTTTGCTGGTGCCTATTATTACGTACTATACCCATATATTTTATGGTAAGTTCCATGTGAAGCGTTTAGTGTAGAAAAATAGACACTGCCCTTTTCTGTTTCATACTATTATGCAAATACAACGGTAGTGTCACTTTGTTAGAATAAAATTACATAAACGAGAACCCGGCCTATAGCCAACTCTGTATCACATTGCAGCCGCTAAAACATTTCCGATTTCTAGACTAACTACAGGCCCATAGCCATTATAAATAATTTCTCTAAAATTCTTGAAATAATTTACACAATTTTATGTTGAAAAATTAATATCTCCGTACCAATGTGGATTTATGAGCGGTCCTCTACTATCTCAATTTTTTCTATTTTTCTTTTTTTTTTAGAGCATTTGATCGAATTGATCGCAATTTATTAACAGTGAAATTTGAATCATATGGTATCACCCCTACCGTATTATACAGTTATTTGTTTAAATATTATTTTGTTTGTACAATGTCATGGTTTTCAAGTAGATATAATTCCATTAATCTTCAGGAGTACCGTAAAGGTCAATCCTAGGGCCACTGTTGTTATTTTTGTTGATGACATAACGAATACCTTTATGCAAATTATTTACTCTTTGCTGGCGACCTTAAGTTGTTCTTGGAAGCTAAATTTTTATTGATTATACTGGATTACAAAATAATCCAATAACTTATATGGTTGGTCTTTAAATAATAATCTACTTCATCATGTGAATGATCATTGATCACCAAGATACAAAAACAAGAAAATTCACAGTTATTGGAAAATATTATGAAATAAGCAAGACATCCATGAAAAAAAATGCACGATCATATTTTTACCAATTGCGTACAACGAAAAAAGTACCGAACAAGGAAGGAATAAACAAATCTGGAAACATGAGAAAGTAAATTGTTAATTACTTATGTTAATCTTCCGGACTTCCGGATCCCAATTTATATATATTTTCTCCCACAATATTCGTTGATGATAGTGGTGATACCACTTCACTCAAACTCCACAGTGAATGAAAAACCACAGCAATGACTACATTGACGAATCAATTCAACATAAAGCCAACGTAGCCAATAACATTTTGAAATCGAATGAATGTAGCCAAACTAGAAATTTAATAAAGACGCCAGTATTGCTACGAAACTTCCAGAAGTGCCGGAGTTACATTTTAATATCTGTACTATCGTGAATATAATTACAAATCACAATGAATAATTCTAAAATTTATTTTTTGTTTTCTTTTTAACCTTGATTTTCTGATATTTATGTTTTGTGATAAAGGTTCCATAATACGAGAGCTGTTCAGAAAATAACCGAATTTTTTAAATTACGCTCTAATTGAGATATTTAGTGATATACGGTTGGCAGCATTGTGTTGCGTATAACCTTTTCTGTAACCACATGTTTCTGGATTGTTGATGTCTCATTTAGTTTCAGTGATACTGTTATTTGAGTGCAATGTGTTTAAGTCTTAGTGACGATTTTTGAAATGTCCGATTTTCTGGAACGGAAAATTTTGCGTGAAACTGAGAAAAACTTTCACGGAAACGTTGTAACTATTATAACAAGCTAACGGAGATGATGATCTAGGTCGTATGCAATATTACGAATGGTTTTCAGGATTTAAAAGTGGTCGTCAGTGAATTGGAGATGATCCTCGACCAGGAAAGCCTTCGACTGCAACTTAGGACTCACGTTCAGAAAGTCAAAGATCTGGTGCGTGCTAAAAATCAGATTACTGTCCTCTCACACCCTCCTTACTCGCCAGACCTGGGTCCTCGCGATGTTTTCATATTTCCGAAATTAAAGGCAGTGCTGAAAGGACGCGTTTTCAGATTACTGTACAGTTAAAGAATTGACTGCTAAATAAATCCATAAATGTATATATCTATTTTTTTAAATTTAAGTTGTCTTTTATCGGTTCTAGTAATATTTTATTTTAATCGATAAATTAACAATTTTAACATTACCTAAGTTTGCCTTTGCTTTAATTGTTATTAATATTTCATGTTTTTACAATTATCCTGTAATTGAATTAATCCGTTCTAACTTCTATTATTAATAAATTAAAAAATAGTGCATGCAACTTACATTGTTTGTCTGTATTCATTTCTCCTATTTCCCCGTCTTGTTATTAATAGCTATCGTTAAATGGTCCTTGCATGACATACTATACAAAAAAAAAACGCTTTCGACAACTGCTTTCCAGTTACGAAATAAACCGGGATGACATATTTTGGCGTGACATATTCCGAAATCATTCGGCCGTCAGAGATGTGTCCCGATAGACGTTTATGATGGGAAATTATTAATGATCGTCACTTTTTACTCCGCAAGGACGCTCTCCATTTCGCCCGGACCAGGACCTTATCTCTATTCTCTCCCTCCTTCCCTCCCTCTCTCTCTTTCTCTCTCGGCAAAATGGTAAAACGAAATAGTTAATTTTTTTTTTGCGGACGCCCTCCATTGGCAGCACGAGTGTCGGGTATTTTTTGCTCCCCGTTGGCTGCCGAATTATTTCATTTTTCACGTTAAATATTTTATTGTCCGGGGCAATTATTTATTTGTGTGATTTATGGACGTGGCGCGTAATTAATGGAGGTTCTGAAATTCGATTGTGGGGTCTCAGAATTCATTAATAACCTATATTTCGAAGAAAGTGGCGAGGAATGACGTACAGCGCCGCAGCGCGCCCAGAAAGTGACTCGTAAACAACATCCAGATCGGAAGATAGCGCCTTGGAGTATATCATTTTTATTACCTATATCGCAATTTTATGGAAAATTCGATGACGTGGTGGTGACATTTTTCTTTTTAGACGGAAAGATTACTTCACATTACTGATTTTGTATTTACTATATTACATTCTAACGTTGATATTTCAGTGATTAAAACAGAATTTCAAATTTTATTTAAACGTGTCAAGTTTGAACTTGTAGTGCCATTTTTTAACTTCACATTTTATATGTTATCACACCATGATTTTTTTGAAACACTATAGTAGAATGCAACAGTGGTCTCTAAATAATAATAATAAATCGGAGACTTGTGCGGGAGAGGGGGCGGTATATTATTATTTAGTAGGCCGCATGTGCGCCCAGGAACGACTTACGTTGCTAAGCCTCAACCGGCATGGCAGTGCAGGAATGAGGGAAACCTGGAAAACCTCATTAATTAGGGGAACGGTCAAATACCGACCGGTATCAATATTTCACATTCACCTAAGCCGACGTTCTTCCAAGCTGCCATATCCGCAACGAGAGTGCCTAATTTCTCTCTACGAACCCGCGAGAGTGGCGTCGATTCAACTATTAACGCCTCAACAATATGAATAAAAGCAAAATTTCAAATTTTAAAAAAAAATTTCATGTTTGAACTTGTAGTAGTTCTAATTTGAAATTTATATTTAAACTTTGAAAAGAAATGTCTATCACATTAAGATAGTTTAGTAATAAAATCAAAATTTCGAATGAGGGATAAAAAATTCTCATGTTTGAACTTGAAATTTATTAGTTTTATATTTGCATTATTATGATGATTTAGAAACAGTCCTTATTATAAGTACAATAGAATTCGACAGTAATCCTTTAGAAATAAAAGCAAAATCTCAAATTTTAACTGTATATGACAAATTTGAATATGTTTTAATTAGAACTTTTGTGGCTCTACACCATGACATAGATATACTCTGCATTATCATAGAATGTGATAGTGATCTCTTAGTAACAAACGCAAAATGTTAAATTTTAACAAAAAATTTCATGTTTGAACTTGTTCTATGATATAACCTGAAATTTTGTGCATTTTGAGGTAATACATTTGAACTTTGAAAAAAAAATGTTTCTCACAATATAATAGTTTAGGAATGGAAATTTCAGATTTTAGTTAAAATTTCCATGTTTGAACTTGAAATACCGTAGTTTTATATTTGCACTTTGAAAAAGTTATGATGATTTAGAAACAACGTATATTATAGTACAATATAATCCGACAGTCACTCTTTAGTACTTAATAAAAGCAGAATCGCAAATTTGAACTAGAAATGGCAAATTTGAACTTGCTGTATTATATTTTAAATTGAACTTGTTTGTGTTTCACATCATGACTTAGAAATACTCTGTATTATAATATAATGCGACAGAGATCTCTTAATAATAAATACAACATTTTGATTTACCAAAACATGTCATGTTTAAACTTGTAATATGATATAACCTGAAATTTCGTGCATTTCGTAGTAATATATTTGAACTTTGAAAACAAAATGTATGTCACAATATGAGTTTAGTAATAAAATCTAAATTTCAAATTTTAGTTAAAATTTTCACTTTCATGTTTGAACTTGAAATATCATAGTTTTGCACATTGAAAAAATTATGATGACTTAGAAACAGTGTTTAACAGTAATAAAAGCAAAATCTCAAATTTAAACTAAACATGTCAGGTTTGAACTTGTAGAATCATTTTCTAACTTGACATTTTATATGTTGTCATACCATGATTCAGAAATTATAGTAGAATGCGACAGTGGTCTCTAAGTAATAAAAGCAAAATTTCAAATTTTAACAAAAAATTTCGTGTTTGAACTTGCAATATTTCTAACTTTAACTTTTGTGTTATTTCGTAGTTTAATATTTGAATTCTGAGAAAAAAGGATTTGTCAAAACATGTTGGTTTAGTAACAAAATAAAATTTTAGGAAAAAATTTCATGTTTGGTTTTGAAATTTCCTAGTTTTATTTTAAAAATTTGATTCCGACAGTGATCTTTTAATAATAAAGGCAGATTTTCAGGTTTTAACTAGATATATCAAATTTGAACTTGTTGTACCATGTCTTAACTTGATATTTAGTGTGTGTTTACACTTTGGTTTAGAAATACTGCGTATTGCAGTAAAATGCGACAGTGATCTCTTTTACCTACAAAATATATTTTTTTCCGCATTATCATTAATTAAAAAATTCCATGTCTGAACTTGCAATATCAATGTGAAGTCTTTTGTGACTTCGTAATTTTACATTTACACTTTTAAAAAAAGTTTTTATCCCATAACGCATACATGTTTCAATGATAAAATAAGAATTTCAAATTTTAATTAAAATTGTTATATTTGCACTAACAATTTGGTATTTTTGCAGTTTTATATATGAACTTTGAAAAAAAAAAAAATCATACAGGATTTAGAAACGCCGACAGCAACTCCTTAGTAATAAAAGCAGAATTTCAAATTTAATTCAAAAGTTCATGTTTGTACTTGCGATATCATGTTCCAACTTGAGAGTTCCGTAGTTGTATGTTTGAACTTAAAAAAGTAGACTTTCTGCGTTTTCCTAGATACAATTCCATTTCGCTACATCTCAGACACACAAAATAAACGGAAACTAAATGCACCTCGACTTCCCTTTGTAAGCGCGGAGGCGAGAAAGCCGCGCGCGTCGATATTTGCACAAAATCGGCTCCCTCTAAACGCCGTATAAATATAATTTAAAAAAAGCCGCGCTCACAACGGATGATCGATCGACGGCCGGAGCGTAATAAACGGGAGATGACAACAATCACTTCAGATTCCTCGCGAGCAATAACTGAGAACCCATTCCCGGATGAAAGGCTGGCAAAACCGGCGGTGTATACAGTCCTCTCTCTGTAGGGGCCGGGGCGACAAAGGGGACGGGGTTTAATCAATTTTTAAACAGTCAGTACGAGCCTTCGGCGACGTAATTATCGGGGACAATCCAGAAAGGAAATTCCACGGGGATTATTTAGTTTTAATAAAAATGCTACTCCGCACAGCTGTATCAGTAGCCTATTATTACGGGAAGATGAAGGCGTTTCAAGTAAACACGACACGGCCTCGGTGACGTTTACGTGACGTCATGGAAGTAGGCCATTGAAGACATGCTATTGCTTCCAAACTTGGCAGTATTGCGAACTGTACGAATAATATTTATATGAAAGATTTTCATGACGTCGTAATGTCATAATTCCAAGTCTTGCGTCTTTTAGATTTCACCCAACTTTTGAATGTGACCTACAAAGTCGTTTGTAGACCCAACCAAAAGTAGTTGCCGATGCAGCAGAAGACACTGAGCGGAAATCGAAATTTTTACTTATGTTTTGAATCCAAGTTATCACCCATGTTTTTAATCTAGGCCTGAAACTGTCCACATAAACCACTCCATACACCTCATGCCGCAGAGAGTCCGTTGCTGTTGAAAGAGCGATCGGCAGACTCTCGCGTGACGTCTGAAATTTCACCCAGTTTCGAATTCTTCCGCAATGCCACCAAATTCAACTGGGACAAGAGACCGAGTTGCTTTACATAAATCTAAAGTAACAGCCAGATTCTGTCAGGGGGCAAGTCGACAGCCATGAATCGTCCGAATTCGGAGAGGTTAGATGTCAGAACTACCTTATACTAGAACTAGAGCGGTCCCCGAGAATTAGGAAGCCACCATGAAGCGGGATCGAAAGTCTGGTATCTTGCAATTTTGTATCCAGAACTCTGGTCATTATGTGTACACGACTCGAATTCATTTGCATTTGTTACCTTTCAATGCTGGCGGCATACCTTAGGATAAGGGACGCCGGCGCGCCGGTTGGAGAGCGAAAGGATGCACTGAGGGCCATGCTGCCGTGGCCCTCAGGGCGGAAAGGGACATCCCAATATCCGCCATGAGGGTTACGGAAGCAGAGGACCGGCTTAGGTTAGGAAGGAAGTATGTCACCACTTTCCCCTCGAGAAAGCAGTGGAAGCAGGATGGTGATATGTTCTCCCCGGGATCCCTAGTGTGCTATACTGATGGATCTCGGGTAGAAGACGAGTTTTCAGGAGCAGGAATTTATCTGGAAGGCAGCGGCATCCAGGAAAGCTTTTCACTGGGTATGTATGCTACAGTCTTCCAAGCCGAGGTTTTTGCTATTTTGATGGTAGGAGGAGGTAAGGAATTGTGCAGAGGAGAAGATTGTTATCTGCTCCGACAGTCAAACCGCGCTCAGAGCGGTTAGCTCCCCGAGGACTAGGTCTGCCCTTGTCCAAGAATGTGGAGACGCTTTAGAGTCATTGGCCAGACGAAAAGAAGTAGAGTTGGTTTGGGTCCCAGGCCATATGGGTATCCCTGGTAACGAGAGGGCGGAACAATTAGCTCGTCTCGGGTCCAGGGGACCCGGACAGGGACCTGAACCAATCTTAGGTATCACACGAGGCAGCATTAACGGGGCCCTAAATAAATGGGCCTATCAAACTTTAGGTCATAATTGGAGGAGAAATAGAGGATGTAGGCAGGCCCATAGTTTTATACATAGACCTAGCAAATCCAACACGAGATGGCTGCTGAGCCTCAGTCGAAGAGCTCTAAACCAAATGGTGAGGGTTCTGACAGGCCACTGCAGACTTAGGAGGCATTTAAGCTTAATAGAAATTGAGGAGAACCCTCTATGCCCGAAATGTGGCGAAGGGGAGGACACCCCTGTCCACCTTCTGGGACAGTGTGCAGCCTTTGGGAGAATAAGACATAAAGTCTTTGGTGCTCAAGAGCTGCAAGGGGTTGAGGTGAGAGACCTTCCATGGACCAAAATCCTGGCGTTCATCAGGACATCGGATAGGTTCGAGGAGGGTCAGAGGCAGAGAGTGGTTAGGTGATGGGACGTCGGGGTAGGTAAAAAAGGCTCACTTGTAGCCTAATTGCCAGGCTGAGGCCGCCCCTTTTACTACTACTACTACCTTTCGATGCACTGAAGTCATTCTTGTGTATTTAGAGGGAAATAAGTTTCAAGGATATACTGAAGGTTCCACATAACATGTTCAAAAGATCTACAATAGCAAATGCAGTTTATTTCTGATTCCAACTTTTACCATATAGTGCATTGTAAGATACCCCTTTTCTTGTGATATACTAATATTTTGTAAAAACGGATAAGACCAAGATTAAAAGTGAAAAAAATTGACGTAGGCACAGAAACAGTGTAAAAACGGTTCATAATTCCTAAGAATTAAAATATTTCAGCACAGTAGAATGCCTTCCTACTAAATCAGTGTCATCCCGAGGGTGTATTCAGTGTTAAAATTAGAGCGTGGACTAAATTTCTACTATCGAAATAAATGAAATAGACCCCTTAGTTTGGAAACCGATATTAATAAAACGTAGTGGCAAAAAAAAATTAAATTTGGACCATATATAGCCTAACTATTACTCTATTGTGTGCTTAAATTTCAGTTAGTTTCGTTATCCCATTTTAAAGTTATTAATGAAAATATTGAAAAAATCACAGTTTTCTGCCTACAAAATTGACACCTCTCACTTTAACCCTTCGTAATTTTTCTGTTAATTGATAAAAAAATTCGAAATTTTTACTGGCGATAAGTAATATGACATTCTTAAAAACAGTATCGGAATGGTCAATTACGTTCACGGTCCGATGCAAAGTATACAGTATAGCCTTTATAACTGTATTATTTTAACAATTTTCTTCAGATTGTTGTTTACAATTATTTACTACTTGAGTCAGTTTTTTTTCTTTTTTAAAGAATGCAATATTTACGTAGATAGCACGCCCTTCTGTTTTGCTTAAAAATAGAAAAAAAGAAGAGCTTTTGAAACAAATGACATTCACAGTACTAAAGACAATAGTTCGATTTATCGTCAGTAAAAATTTGGATTTTTTTATCAATTAACAAAAAAATTACGACGAGTTAAAGTGAGAGGTATAAATTTTGTAGGCAGAAAACCGTGATTTTTTCAACATTTTCATTAATAACTAAAAAATGGGATAACAAAACTAACTGAAATTTTAGCACACAATATAGTAATAGTGAGGCTATATATGGTCCAAATTTAAATTTTTTTTTGCCCCTACGTTTTCTTAATATCGGTTTCCAAACTCAGGGGTCTATTTCATTTATTTCGATAGTAAGCAGTAACAATTGGTCAAAATGGAGCAAGACCGAGTAGCGCGACTCGCTCTCCCACAAGTATCCGTTGCAGATGGAGCTGTGAGAAACCCCGACTGCCTCTCTGTAGAGCCACCGAAGACGAGAGTTTCGGTGGTGCCTGCAGATTACAAGGATTTAGGCTTAATTGCTTGGTAATTACGAATTATATTATGTCGTCTACTTCAATTTTTGGCAATTTACTAATTGTAAAAAGTTTATGTGGTATTCTTACTTTATCCGAATTAGAAATTTTATGTGTATTAAAGAAATCTGTTCTTTAGAAATTGAAGCGTAAAAATACAGCCAGACCTGTTGGCCCATCAACATTTCTTTTTAAAAATTATACCTCAATATACCTATGCTAAACCATATGCGGAATCTAAATTTGTTATACAGGGTGATTCACCTTTTATGATTTAACCATCGATAGATCTCGTCAAAATAATATCATTTTGAAATATACACTTTTTCTTCCAAAGGCTTCCTTTTAGAGATATAAGCTCTTGAAATTTTTTATTTTTTTATTTTTATTTATTTTTTCTTTAACTATGAAAGTCATTTGTTTTATATTTCGTATGAAGTGTACGAATGAAAAGCTCTATCGATTTTAAAAATTATTGTAAAAATAGATTTTTAATATAATTTCTATGCCACTGGAAATTTTTCAAAATTAATATATTTTTTTACATTGCGGTTTATTCTACAGCAAAAAGGTCTTTTATTATTTTTAAATGAAATGCTTGATTTTTGAGAAAAATGGTTATTTATGGATTCATTACATGTGTTAAGTTTTTCAAACAAAAAAGATTTAAATACTTTACTCGACGACTTACCATTAAGTGAATCACCCTGTATACGACTCCCTCTTTTTTCCTGAAAAGTCTTTTATGCCTACATTGCACAGCATTGTTTTCAGGTGTATCAACAAGGTAGTTACCAATTTGACATGTATGGTGCAATATATTTCTAAGCATTTAGGCAGTCGGGTTGATGTCGCTTATACCGATTTTTCTAACGGTTTTGATTAGTTGGGCCATGGTATTCTGTCAAAACTATTCAATATGGTTTAGGTCTTAGGTAAGGTTTTACCGATTCATTACTTCTTATTTATACGTGGATAGATTCCGATCGACATATATCAACTCTACTGGAATACCTCAAGGGTCAGTCCTTAGTGCCTTATTGCTTCTAATCTTTATAACCGATATCACTTCGACTTTAAACTGTATCGTTGTAACTTGTTCTTAAGTTATATTTCTCTATAACATATTTAAGTAAGTTCAATTATATGGAGATGAAATACTTGAATTGATTGATACTTGATTTGATGAACAAAAGGAAAATAACCCTATTACATATAGGACCGTTGATGATAATTTAATTAGGAAAATTAGCATTTTTAAAGATTTTGGTGTAACATTTGATGTTAAATCTGGTAAACCTGGAATCTGGTAAAAATTTAAGGTTGTTTTTATTTTTTTTTCACTTCAACCATTTTATTTTAACTACCATCAACTATTTCGACCCGTATATTATACAGATAAAAAAGTATCATCTAGCAAAACCTTTATAGCTATTACGATATATTCCAGTTTGCTATCCAGAGGCGAACAGTTAATACACTTTCAATTAATTTATAGTTTTTGTAGCGAATTCCCTGATTTACGGCTTAATGCTGCAAACAGTCTGTTCCCTAATTTAATTGCTCAGGTCGAAATTATTCGCCGATCCGGATATCCGGCTGTTATTAAACTACCGATTCAAGGGCGATAAATTAAAAAGCCGCCCTTCATAAATTCGCCGTCGGGATATCGCTGGAACCTTTCCAAAATAAAGACCGCGTAAATTATGCGCCGACTTTGCCAGAGACTCGACCTCATATTGGCGGAGAAACGATTTTATTTAATTGACTTGATGTCTAACTATTTAGAAATTTTAGGTTTCAACCATAAATAGAAACGTTTAAGTAATAAATAATGTACATAGTCTCAGATCTCAAAAAAAAAAATTGTCAACCACCAAAATATTGCATCCAACAGATGGTGCAGTTGAATGCAGATTTTAATCAATAAATGGCGACATTAACCATCATGAAGTTATAAACAATTATACACAGAACTCTCTGCATTAAATAGATGCCAGTGTTGCAGGAATTAATGTGGGGTAATAATTATTTATGGTATAAGTGTTTTAAGTAGCATTTTATCCACTCAAGAATGTTTAAACGCGAGACGTAGTTCGAGCGTTTAATATTCATAAGTGGATAAAATGGTACTTAAAACAAGAATACAATACAACGTTTTATCCATAATTACATCACAATCATATTTATGTAGTCAGAATTATTGGAATTTAATAAAAAAATATTCGCTTGACTTGAAATTTCTTACTAGTACTCAATGAAACTTGGTAGGTTTTGTTATACCTACTAGTTGCTATGGTACGTTGTTTATTATCAATTATTTAATAAACAGTTCTATCTGAATTTGATAAAAATGCAAGAAAGTAATTGTGTTCCTGTTGCTATTTTTGATGAAGCTCAAGAAGCAATTTTCCATTTATTGGCAGAGAAATCCAGGGAATATTACGAAAAAGTGTTCGCCGATTTTAACGAATACGGGAAAAACGGAGAGTAATGACAATAGATGAAGAAGTCATGCTATCGTATTTTTTAAATTTGAAGAAGAAATATACCTACTATAGAAGTATTCGATGTTGAAGGCTACTATAAAGATCTAAAAAAATTATATGTGAAAATATAACAAGCTTACTGCTTATTTAAAGAGTCAATAGAGAGGATACAAACCAAAAAAGCTGCAGTATTGGAGAGAGCACATATTGAAGAATTTTTGACTGAGGTTTTCGATAAAAAATATTTAATGATTAAGGTAATACCTCTTTACATTTTACATGTTGTTAGGTTAGGTGAGGTTAGGTTAGTGAACTTTGAATTATTTTGGGTTGCACTAATAATGGGTGTTTCTGGTGCCTGTCGATACTGCGAATTGACAAATTTGAAAATTAGTGACGTACAGGACGTTCGCAGTTACCTACTTATTTCAATACCTGACAACAAGACGGGCATTTCAAGAAAATTTACAATTACAGAAGAAGGATTTTTCGTGAATGCTGTTGAAATATGCAGAAAATATATTCCTCTGCGCCCAATTCGCCTAACACAAGACAAATTCTTTTTAAGCTACATCAATCAGCCTGTTGGAATCAACACATTGGCGAAGATATCCTCAATAGTTTTTTCATTGCTGAATATCGCAAATCCAGAAGCATACTAGCCATTGTATGAGGCGCACTTCAACAACTTTATTGGCCATCACGGTGGATGGAAGAGCTTCTCTGTAGCAGAAAGTTATGTTGAGGCGTTTATATCTAACAAACTTGATATTACAAGGAAAATCCAAGAAAAATATATAGCTGTTCCTTACTACAAGAAGAGACATCCGTAACTTGTGCAAATTCTTCACACAAACTACGGCAGATTTTATACGTTCCGAAAATGATGGCAACAATGCTATAAGGGTTGTTATTAACGGAAAAGAAGTTAAACGTGATAAAACAAAAAATGAAATGTCTATTAACATTTACTATAAAGGTAAATGTTAATGTTAATAAGTAAATAAATTAAATTTGATTTATTTATAGGTTTATTATTNTGTTTTCAGGTATATCAACAAGGTAGTTACCAATTTGACATGTATGGTGCAATACATTTCTAAGCATTTAAGCAGTCGGGTTGATGTCGCTTATACCGATTTTTCTAACGGTTTTGATTAGTTGGGCCATGGTATTCTGTCAAAACTATTCAATATGGTTTAGGTCTTAGGTAAGGTTTTACCGATTCATTATTTCTTATTTATAAGTGGATAGTGGATTATGATAGATTCCGATCGACATATATCAACTCTACTGGAATACCTCAAGGGTCAGTCCTTAGTGCCTTATTGCTTCTAATCTTTATAACCGATATCACTTCGACTTTAAACTGTATCGTTGTAACTTGTTCTTAAGTTATATTTCTCTATAACATATTTAAGTAAGTTCAATTATATGGAGATGAAATACTTGAATTGATTGATACTTGATTTGATGAACAAAAGGAAAATAACCCTATTACATATAGGACCGTTGATGATAATTTAATTAGGAAAATTAGCATTTTTAAAGATTTTGGTGTAACATTTGATGTTAAATCTGGTAAACCTGGAATCTGGTAAAAATTTAAGGTTGTTTTTATTTTTTTTTCACTTCAACCATTTTATTTTAACTACCATCAACTATTTCGACCCGTATATTATACAGATAAAAAAGTATCATCTAGCAAAACCTTTATAGCTATTACGATATATTCCAGTTTGCTATCCAGAGGCGAACAGTTAATACACTTTCAATTAATTTATAGTTTTTGTAGCGAATTCCCTGATTTACGGCTTAATGCTGCAAACAGTCTGTTCCCTAATTTAATTGCTCAGGTCGAAATTATTCGCCGATCCGGATATCCGGCTGTTATTAAACTACCGATTCAAGGGCGATAAATTAAAAAGCCGCCCTTCATAAATTCGCCGTCGGGATATCGCTGGAACCTTTCCAAAATAAAGACCGCGTAAATTATGCGCCGACTTTGCCAGAGACTCGACCTCATATTGGCGGAGAAACGATTTTATTTAATTGACTTGATGTCTAACTATTTAGAAATTTTAGGTTTCAACCATAAATAGAAACGTTTAAGTAATAAATAATGTACATAGTCTCAGATCTCAAAAAAAAAAATTGTCAACCACCAAAATATTGCATCCAACAGATGGTGCAGTTGAATGCAGATTTTAATCAATAAATGGCGACATTAACCATCATGAAGTTATAAACAATTATACACAGAACTCTCTGCATTAAATAGATGCCAGTGTTGCAGGAATTAATGTGGGGTAATAATTATTTATGGTATAAGTGTTTTAAGTAGCATTTTATCCACTCAAGAATGTTTAAACGCGAGACGTAGTTCGAGCGTTTAATATTCATAAGTGGATAAAATGGTACTTAAAACAAGAATACAATACAACGTTTTATCCATAATTACATCACAATCATATTTATGTAGTCAGAATTATTGGAATTTAATAAAAAAATATTCGCTTGACTTGAAATTTCTTACTAGTACTCAATGAAACTTGGTAGGTTTTGTTATACCTACTAGTTGCTATGGTACGTTGTTTATTATCAATTATTTAATAAACAGTTCTATCTGAATTTGATAAAAATGCAAGAAAGTAATTGTGTTCCTGTTGCTATTTTTGATAAAGCTCAAGAAGCAATTTTCCATTTATTGGCAGAGAAATCCAGGGAACATTACGAAAAAGTGTTCGCCGAATTTAACGAATACGGGAAAAACGGAGAGTAATGACAATAGATGAAGAAGTCATGCTATCGTATTTTTTAAATTTGAAGAAAAAATATACCTACTATAGAAGTATTCGATGTTGAAGGCTACTATAAAGATCTAAAAAAATTATATGTGAAAATATAACAAGCTTACTGCTTATTTAAAGAGTCAATAGAGAGGATACAAACCAAAAAAGCTGCAGTATTGGAAAAAGCACATATTGAAGAATTTTTGACTGAGGTTTTCGATAAAAAATATTTAATGATTAAGGTAATACCTCTTTACATTTTACATGTTGTTAGGTTAGGTGAGGTTAGGTTAGTGAACTTTGAATTATTTTAGGTTGCACTAATAATGGGTGTTTCTGGTGCCTGTCGATGCTGCGAATTGACAAATTTGAAAATTAGTGACGTACAGGACGTTCGCAGTTACCTACTTATTTCAATACCTGACAACAAGACGGGCATTTCAAGAAAATTTACAATTACAGAAGAAGGATTTTTCGTGAATGCTGTTGAAATATGCAGAAAATATATTCCTCTGCGCCCAATTCGCCTAACACAAGACAAATTCTTTTTAAGCTACATCAATCAGCCTGTTGGAATCAACACATTGGCGAAGATATCCTCAATAGTTTTTTCATTGCTGAATATCGCAAATCCAGAAGCATACTAGCCATTGTATGAGGCGCACTTCAACAACTTTATTGGCCGATAAAGGTGCTGATCTTACAACCATCACGGTGGATGGAAGAGCTTCTCTGTAGCAGAAAGTTATGTTGAGGCGTCTATATCTAACAAACTTGATATTACAAGGAAAATCCAAGAAAAATATATAGCTGTTCCTTACTACAAGAAGAGACATCCGTAACTTGTGCAAATTCTTCACACAAACTACGGCAGATTTTATACGTTCCGAAAATGATGGCAACAATGCTATAAGGGTTGTTATTAACGGAAAAGAAGTTAAACGTGATAAAACAAAAAATGAAATGTCTATTAACATTTACTATAAAAGTAAATGTTAATGTTAATAAGTAAATAAATTAAATTTGATTTATTTATAGGTTTATTATTTTTTCATTATTCTACTAGAGAAATAATAGTATATTATTTAACGAGCGGTAATGCAGGTCATAACTCACGCAGATGAAGTTTGCAGCACGAGCCGCAGGCGAGTGCTGTAATTCATCAAGTGAGTTATGACCATTACCGCAAGTTGAATACTATACTTTATCTACGACTATAACAATAAATACTAAGATACAAGTATCGAGAAAGAACTTTATTCACAAATCTTAATAGTTATAACAACTAAATAAAAGTTTTAGGTGTAATTACTCATTTTGTTTATTAATGATATTGACTGTAAAGTTTGAACAACCAGTAAACTGAATATGTGAGACTGTATTATGCATGTTTATTGTTTCTTTTTGTGTTTGTTGTATATATGTTGTAGATGTACTAACTGGTTGAGGCGTTATAGAACTGTATATTTTATTTGCAGTATCTTTCTTATTGTTTTCTGCATCATCAATGTACCCCTCAGCAACAGTAGTTGATCGCCAACCGCCATGGCGTTTCAGTGCCGTTATATCCCCTCAGCATCTACTAATAAAGTTGCTGACCAGCAGCGAAAACAATGCCCGGTATATAAATTACCATCTGGTAATTTTAAAAATGTAGCAACGTCTTTCCCCATTGCTCCAAATTTATTAATGCCAATTCTTTGTTTGTGATATTTTCCATTTTGAAATTTAAAGAATACTTAATATTGTTTGCGATATATCGGTAGGACGAAGATTTAAATATTTCTTAATTATAGTATAAAAATTTCCCATAACAGTGAATTTTCTGGCAATTTTTGTTTTTGTATTTGGTTCACTGACCATAAAAATAGATCCATGATCTTCTAAAACTGTAAATTGCATAGAGTGCAATTCTGCTGCGCGACAAGCACCCATAATGTCCATTAATAAAGCAACCAAAAATAAATTATATTATTGACTAGATAAAGATAAAAACGTTTGAATTTTTGTAAAAGCTATTACCTTTGTCGCCAGATATTTCTCATCAGGAGCTTCATTTATGAAATTATTAAGTTGTTCTGGCGTAAATGTTTTTGCCTTTTTAGCTATATGTTTCTCTGATTGACGTTTAAGAAACGCACGTAATTTTGAATAATTCTCTATATTAATTCCATTATTTATGTTGAGTGTGCTTCTTAGCATGGAGTAGAAAGTCCATAGAGACGATGCTATATATTTATTGCTAAGTTCATTAAAATATGCCAAAAGCTCATTTTCTGTAAACGAGTTAACGTTTTTATTGCTACACCAATCTTGAAAATTTTTATATGCACCTTTATACTTGTTTTTTGATTTTTCTGGTAATAAATTCTGTATTGCATTATTAGCTAGTTCTCTTATTTCTGGAGGTGTACATAATAACTCATCTTCGCTATCTAAATTCATCTTTTTTAGGACTATTATTAGAAATTGATTTGAAAACGTCAAAATTATTTTTTCGGCAACCGTCCGGGAAGTGGCTACTTCCCTACGCTTTTTCTTTGAGAAAGTAGCATTTTTTCGGCCTAGTCCGGAAAGGACTAGGCCGGGAAGAATCACATCGTTGTTGTCATTGTGAATATGAAAATCTTGGAAGGTATGATTTTGATATATGCAGTTGAAAATTATCAGATGAAAACAATCAATATGAAACGGAAACTTTACCTTCTTGTTCTGACTACAAAAGGCATTTAAATATACCAAGCATTTCAAACAAATTAAACCCTTTCAATATTAGCAATTGCTCAAATTTTACTATAAATCTTAATATAAATCAGAATTAGAATGTTTCTGTTAGTACCTACCTTCTGTTCGAATTTCAATATTTAATACAAATAAGAATTATAATGTTCGAAATTTTGTTCTACAAAAAAATATAATAAAGAAATGTGTCTCATTAAATGTTATTCTACATGGTTGCCGAAAAAATAGTGTACGCAACACGTCCGAAAACAGTTTTTTTGAACTCGCAGACTTCCAGGACTCGCCTACGGCTCGTCCTAGAATTTTGTCAACTCGTCCAAAAAAACAGTATTTTCCGGACTTGTTACGTAAATAACTATTGTTAAAATATCAAATGACATAAGTCCCCTCAATGATAATAATTGACAGTTCCGCCTACTGAGAGGCGTTGGCAATTTAATAATTTTAAAATCTTTTAATTACTCATTCCTTTCCACTTGTTAAAAATTCTTTCCATTTTACACTAATGGAACGTATTTATCGGCTTAAAATTTCCAAGAATTTACTGCGTACACTATTTACATACCGAATTATCATTGTAGAAGCCCAGCGTGAGTTATAATAACACTATAAAAACTCACGCTACTTATTTATTGATACTATTAAATGCTCAAAAGCAGTTGAATAATTAATATATAAATTAATAGGAGTAGATAAAGTTACGTTATTCCACTAGTGGATAAAGTATAACTTTAGACGGTTCATATGTGTGGATAAAAGTCCGATTATAAGATGATTGTGGATAAAAGTATTTTATTCATCCGTAATAATTTAAGAAAAATGAAAGATTTTTAATATACCTTATCATTAATTAATTATTATTGCAAATCATATATTTGACAGTAATAGGTGTTTACAAGAAATGTAGATTTTAAATTCTATGCAAGAAATTATTTGTGAATGTATTTGTTTCTGCTTTGTTTTCAAAGGACGGGAATCTTTAAACCTATTTACCTCTAACCTTAACCTTTAAAAAAATATCACAGACGTCTATTGGGAAATCTATTACCACGGCCTTGAGGAGGGCGCCACAATCGTCTCGTCTGTAATGGGTAATCTCTTAATTTACGTTGACAGAATTAAATTTAATTATAATAACCAAGCAATATGTTTAATTAGTCTCATATAAATGAAAAGCATGTATTAATATTACTGTATTACATGTTTATTTTCATATTTCGCTAAAACCTATTACTGGTAGACACAAGTACAAAGGCGTCTGGTACATGAAATTAATAATTATTATATTTGGATACTACACTAAAAGATATATAAGTGAAGTCTGAGAAGGAAATGTGATAATTGTAAAACCTCTGTGATATTGTCTGGTACTGAAAGAAGGAGTTTTTTTTGCAAAATGGTACTGATCATTGACTGAAATTTGATTTTTAAAATGTATATACCTTAAATTTTCTTGTAGATAAGGGCTTTCTGGTAGATATAAATATATTCGAGCTTTGCAAAGAGGTTTTCTTAAATCTATGGTGCTTCGCTATAAAATGCTTCGTAATAGTGTCAAAAAAACTTCACATATTGCGATTTTTTTTAAATTAATTAAATGATGCTTAATATTGCCAATATATTTAAATAAATATAAATATCTGAATATTTTTACTACTACGGTGACTATTTTTCTTGATGACACTATTAAAAAGAAACTGCCAAAAATATTTTTGATACCGTCACTCTTAAATTTAATGTGCGAATTGTTTTATTTACCGAGTGGGGCAATTATCTTGGAAAACAAAATAATATCTCAGTTGGACTCGATTATTTCGAAAAAAGTGTCAGACAAAAATTGTAGGGCACCGAGGGCGAGGGGGCCATTGAAAGGTCGATAATATGACTTCCGGTCTAGACCCGAAGTGGTGTTTTTTTTTAGACCAGAAGTTGATTTTTTAAATGGAAACACCCATTTTTTACCACGGATTTAGATTGAAAAACAAAAAAAAACTTTGTGTTATAATTTTTCCTTTTTACCCATATTTTGGCCATAAAATGAACATAAAAAACAAAAAAAAAACAAGAATCTTGAGATGACGGAGTATCTTGTTGGGATCACTTTTTTTGTAAACGTTTCATATAAAAGTTGTAGAGTGAAAAAGGGGCTTTCTTGACATGACCTTGAAAATAATCTTGACCTTAACTTCAAGGTCGTTTGAAGATCAAATTCAAAATTTTAAATGGGTTTTACAATAAGATATGAACTTAACCTCAAGACCAGATATCAAGGTCATTTTAAGGTCGAAAAACTGTATAATTGTTATTAACTACACTACCCAGGAATAACGACGTGAACGTAGTAGTTTTTTCCCTTTGGGGTGCTTGTTTTCGGTGAAATGATGAATTTCTTCAGATTTCTGAAGATTTTTATGATTTGCTGGAAACTGAAGTGTGTAGGAGCAATTCTTACTCCGGATTCGTACTCAGGTGGATAAAACCCTTCGGGTAGCATATGTACAAACAATAATTCGGATTGTTTTAGTACAAAAAAATAATTACTTAATTTAAAGGCGAAATAGTTAGAATTCTACGTTAAATGAGATGCTGTTTTATAATTTTTATCTGAAACTTTTTTCGAAATAATCGAGTCCAACCGAGATATTATTTTGTCTCAAGATAAATGCCCCACCCGGTATATTTTTTAAAAAACATAAATTATACTTATATACTAAATGCTTGATACTGTTAAGTTTAAATTCTGGGAGTACAAAGTGTACTTAATATTAAGCTAAAAAACACAAAAGTCGATTTTTGTTTTGATTGGAAAAAAATTTGCTAAATAAACTTGTTCGGAATTTATATTTCTGCCTGTATGTTGGAGTGAATCGATCTACTTCTATGTTTTAATTAAATACTATTAGGTTCTACAAAAGTATCATCAAACTAGGCTAATTCTCTCTACCTAAAAATATTTTCTTCTGTGAAACATTCTATAGATTTCCTTGCCATCCATATTTATCGGGTGGCCGAAAATTCACGCAAGATTTGAATTTTGAAAAAAAAAAACAGTGTATAGTCTGTTTGGAAATGAAAAAGAGTAATAAAACCCCGAGATAAGAACCGGCCATGGGCGTGGTAATATTTCGTTTCAGATAATTATCGGGTAACACTAATGCTAACAGGTAATGGGTGTACATTAGTATATTTTACTGGATAAATCATAGGGCAGGAGCCAGTGTATTGTGACAGATCAATCCAGTCTTAGAGCTGAACATACGATGTGCTAGTGCAGTAGAGTAAAATTCGACTTGTGTTTAGTGACTATTGTGGATATAATATTGTTTGGGTAAAATGTCGAGCTTATCAGATTACGTACCTGCTAAACGCGTGAAAAGATGTGCGCTGTCTCAGAATGAGAAGATTATTATTTAAATGTGTTTAATGCATTGAAACACCAAAATCCTACCAACAGTGTTGACGACATCGTGGAAAAGTGTTCCAAAATGACAGGGATTGGTAAATCGATTATCTACAGACTTTTAAAGGAAACAAAAAATGAACAAGATACTGTAAATCCCCCAAAATCATCTACAGGGAGGTCAAAAGTCGTTATAGATGATTTCTACAAAAATGTCATTTGCAGAAAAGTACACTCATTTTATTTTAAAAAAGAAATACCAACGCTAAACAAAATTTTAAATGAACTTTCCGAGGCAGACTGCATTTTCGGATGGACTTTCAACAGGGTTCAAGGCACGTTCAGGTAAAGGGCGAAGATTAATAGTGACACATATAGGTAGTGCCAGTGGTTTTGTAGATCGCGGTTTACTTTTATTTGAATCTAAAAATACAGGTGACTATCACGAAGACATGAACGCAGATGCTTTCGAAGAGTATTTTACACAGATGTTGGATCTTATTCCTCCGGGGTCTGTAATTGTCATGGATAATGCCAGTTACCATTCACGGCAGACCGAGCGGACGCCTACGACTGCTTGGAGGAAAGCCGATATAATTCAATGGTTATCCGGAAAAAACATTTCTTTTGAAACAAATATGGTGAAAAAGGAACTTTTGACACTTGTCAATCTTAACAAAGATCAGAAAAAATATGGTATCGATGAAATGGCAACAAATCGCCAAATAACGGTACTACGGTTACCACCTTATCACTGTGAACTTAACCCAATCGAATTAGTCTGGGTGCAGGTAAAAGGAGATGTAGCGCGAAATAATACGACGTTTAAATTAAGTGACGTGAAAATTTTGTTAAATTCCTTGGAGCTAGTAACTGCAGATAACTGGCAAAGATGTATACATCATGTACAAAAAGAAGAGGAGAAAATGTGGGAACTCGATAATTTAATTGACGTTACTGTGGAACCTATCGTTATCAATCTAGGAGACGAACATAATTCATCAGAATATTCAGAGGATGAATTTTAATATAAGTACCTACCTTTTTATTTTCTATATTGTACATTTATACAACACTACATTTACTCACCATAATTTGAATTTTCAAAATACATATATTTTTATGTGGCATAAAAGTCTATTCATTAAATTTAAATAAATATTTTAACAATAATATTGAATAATATTATTTGAATTACTAAAAACCCTCTTAACCCGGTTATGATGCTTAAAGTAGCCTCATGTTTTGAAATGCTGTTTTTATATTGTTTACTTATAAGAGAAATGGACCGAGAAATTGAAGCGGCATAGACAAAGACGGATTGTCGGGGATTAAGTTTTAGCTACCTGCTACAATTTAGTACAGTCCGATCGCACAAAGTTTTGTTAAAAGTAAACCTGATCTATACGGAAAATACGTAATATAAAAATATTGGATATAAGCACCAGTACTACATTTATTTACGATTTGCATACATAATGAGCTTTTATTACTCTCTTTCATTTCTAAACAGACTATAACAGCTGACAATTTAGGGTTTTAAGAATGGAGCGCTACATGATACAACAACGTGCTTTTATTGTTGAGCGATATTTTAAAAATAATGAAGGTTTGGCAGCTACAGTTCGAAATTTTCGTATCAAATATGATCGGAATTTAACGGTGATTTAATTTCAATCAACAGATTAATTGAAAAATTCAGCGAGACTAGATCAATTTAGTGATCTTCAACACTCTGGTCGTCCTTCAACAAGTCGTTCATCACAAAACATCGAAACAGTTCGTGAGTTGTTATGAGTCTAGGAAGATCGATAGATTTGATTTGCATCTTCATGCTTACAGAGTTCAATTGACTCAAGAACGAAGAACCCCATTGACCACGCGAAGATAGTTCGTTGAACGGATTATGGAACAAAAATCAAGCCATGAGACTCATTTTCATCTTCATGGCTTCGTTAATCGACAAAAATTGACTTATTTGGGGTTTAGTGTCACGTGTTACTTTTTGGTGCGGATTTTGTACTGGAGGCATCATCGGATCATTCTTCGAAAATGCGGCTGATCAGGCCGTAATGGTGCTCTCTATCGCGACATGATAATCCAGTTTTTTGTGCTTAAATTGCAAGATATAAATGCAAACGATATGTGGTTTCAATTGTTTCCCTTGAAGGAGGAAATTGAGCGTTGTATCAACGAAATTCGGCCATGTTTATGCAAAACGGTCATGCAAAATTTCGACAAAAGAATGAGTATGCGCCAGCAAACTTTTGGATGCCATTTATCCAATATGCTATTGCATACATAACCCTATACTGTATACCTTACGAATCAATAAATAATTAACAATTTTTAATTAAAAACCTGTGTTTTTTATCAAAATCACTTCTTGCGTGAATTTTGGGACACCCTCATTAAAACGATCTACATATGTAGGGACATCCTGTATTAAATGTTAGAAATTAAAGGATTAGTTATTCTTAAGGACAATATTAGCTATTATATTTGCTATAAAATGAACAATTAAAGACTTTTAGACTAATTTTAACGCAAATAGTAAATACAGTTAATTTCGTATAAACTTCACGAAACGTATTTAGACATAATTTCATCGGTAGGATTTAGAACTGGTCTGCGCTTTCGATTTGGTAACCCTAAAGGATGATGTATTAGCCTAGGTCTTTCCAGGTGACCGCAAAAAGTTTAAGTATCCCCCGTTCGGGCCCGTCTCGCTGCGGAGCAAATAAAAAGGAAGGTTTAAACTTGCAAAGTGTAGTGCAAATCCCTGGGTTTCCTCTGGGGATCAAACTTATATTGAAAAATGCGTGTAGATGTCGTTTTCCTTTTAGTTCTTGCCGAAAGTGGCAAGGTCGGATGAAGTTGTGAGGGTGTGTGTGGTAAACTTAACGCTTACAATCCGAGTGAGTTCTGGGATAAGTGGAAAAAGAGGAAATATACAGAGTGTTTACAGTTATTTAGGCGACCATATTTCAGGTGCAGAATGCCCTCTTTCCACCGTGAACAAAACATTAAATTTTGTTTCACGACAACAATTTTTTATAGTCAATTTTTTGAACATTTCCTAGGAAAAATTCTCAACATATCAAAGTAGAGTCACATGTCTGAGGGGACCCAAACTACCCTGCACACGGCGAGAAAAGTAATAATTTAAGTTTCCAAAAATTTCGGCAGAGCATCAGCGCTACTAAAATAGGAAATTCCCTTACTTTCGAATTTCGAATAATGAAAAGTTTTCCTTCATCCCTTCATAATGCATAAAGAAATTATTCAATTTCTAAACCCCTTAAAACCGTACTGCACTGGATCCCTTGGCAGGCAATGATTTATTACTTTACATCGAATATGATCCTACTATAGACGTCGATCATCGTTGGCAACTTCGCTACAGACCTATGCGGACCCATCAAGGACTGTGATTGAACCTTGATGCATTACCATCTATTAACCAGCAATGGAATCTGGTTAATACATATAGTACATTTTAAATTACAGCCATTTTGTATTGTATAAAACCTCTGTAGAAATACATATTTTAATAATAAATTAATTTTTAATAATTCGAAACATTAAAAAATTTTCACAAAATTTTGACTTCAGTTCTAGTGCCCCATTGACAAAGGCATTGTGAAGATCGTAAGGGATAAAATAAGCTTTTAAAGGATGGTGATATCGACACCATACTTGAAATGTCGCCAAAAACATAGTAGTGTAACAAAGCTCAGTTGAAACCCTCCAGGAAACAGTACCATACCGAGAGGTGTACCAGAATGGCAGAAGACAAAGAAACTAATTAGGTCGTTTTATGTACTTCAAGGTAACTACCCTTATGGAGAATTCAGATGGACAAAATCATATTCCATAACAAGGTTCCCTAAGTGTACCAAATATACCTAATAAAGGGCTAAATAAGGCAGATCCGCGACATGGCACCCAACCTGATGTCCAAATGTCCGGCCAACGAAACACCAACTTTATTGAAAGACGACACAATCTTGTCTGTGAGGATGGATATCTTTTGAAAACCACAAATCCTGTCAAATGAAATCAAACAATATTCTTCGATACCAAAAATCTATGTATGAAAAAGACATCCAACCACATATACATGATTGCTCTGTTGGTATTGGGGGAAACAACTATATGGGCTACATGCCCTAACTATTATTGGATTCACCACTCATTAAAGAGTTAATAAAAAATAATTATCCAAAATAAAATCTAAAAATTACATGTTTAGACAATTAATAGAAAAACACCTACCTAATATGTTCATATTCTCAAATAATACAATCCATAATCTTGTTTTCACCTTTGACAAAATTTGAGCATGTAAAAAACAACTGCTACAAAGAGATTTTTTTGGTTCCACATGTTACTTGGGATTGTTGCCTCAGGCAGCTTCCCTTCTTGATACCAACATTAACATAAAAAATTATATATAAATTGAAATTAATGAAAATAATGACAATTTTAAGAAAACGACGTTTGTCAGAAGATTATTTACATGACTATACGGATTATAATAATTGTCTTTTCATAAAAAATTACCCCTTTTAGTAAGTTTCTTTCATAAATACATACAGGGTGGCCTAATAGTATGACAAAGTTTAATATCTCCCTTTTTATAAATATTTGAAAAGAAATATTTTATGGGAGTGATGTACATACTTAAAAAAGTTCACATTTTAAAAATATTTTGAATTATGTATAATGCTTTAGAGCGGAGCATCTTTAAGGTGGTTTTTCTTAAATGGAACACCTTGTATATTTTTACAAATTTGTATTCTACAGAAAATTCCCTTTGTTTTTTGTATTCAATGCGGCGATGCCAAGTTATTTGAAAAAATAAGATAATTTTTCACTGGGACAGGGTTCTGTAAATGTATCCACTGTGCAGGTACTACCAGTAATTAAGAAAAAATATTTTGTAGGCATGCGGACCAAAAATATAGACAAACAACGAAATAGCAAAATCTTTATAATTTTGTAAAGGGTATTCTACACAAGCCCCTGTTCATCGAATTTCGAAGGACACTTTCTCTATTTTTTTTAATGAAACACCCGTTATATTATTTTATTTTTGGATTAATATGTTATTTACCTACAACTTTTGTAAAAGGTACCCTATGCCTAAAATCACTATTTTCGGAAATATTGGCACTTTTCCAGCAAAATCCCTTTAATTTTGCAAATTTTACATTTTATTACTCTGGTAGGCCATGAGTTTGACATAAAATAACAAAATCTGCAAGTTTACTGTTGTTGTTTAAGTGTCAGTAGGTAGTGTAAACTGACAAGTGCTGGGTTGTAAGTTTAAAATACTTCAAAATGAACTTTTCTCAAGCAGAAATGGTTGATATGATTTATATATTGGGTGCAAGTGATAAAAATACTTTATTAGCAATACGAATTTATCAACAATGCTATCCACAGAGAAGGCAGCCCGGTGTAACGAACTTTTAGAAAAGTAATGGATCGTTTTAATAATTCCGGTACTGTAGCTTATTGTAAAAATGTTGGGAAAAAAGAACATTCACTAAAGAAAATGAATTAACTCCTTTGGCTATTACTGAAGACCCTCATATTAGTTAACGAGGAATTGGTATTCAAATAGATATTGGAAGAACATATGTTCAAAGAATATAAACTGCATCCATACCATGTCCAATTATTGCAGAAAATATGTGATGAAGATTGCAGAAGACAATTAGAGTTCTGCGAGTGGATTCAAAACAAAATTAGAACGCGATTTTACAGATTTTGTCTTTTTTGGAAACGAAGCGACCTTTCAGAAGAATGGTAATGTCGACCTACATAATTTTCGTTATTTTGCCACAGAAAATCCGCATTTTGAGAGAATGTACTCACAAAATAGGTCGAGTTTGAATTTAACGGAAGACACTTTGAACATTTAGTAAGATAGTTAAATTGCTTATTTAGTTAGTATCTATTTATATATCTTTTCTTTTTATACTAGTATTTAATTTATTACTAACACTTCTTCGATTCTATTCATTTGTAGTAATTCCTTGTTCTGTTTAAATTTTATTAAAATCTACTTTTAATCATTAAATTTAGCATTTTTCTGTTGTTTGACTAACTTATTAACTTATTATTTTGAAAAAAATATAAATTTTCCACCCGGCCTGACAACTTTTTGAGGTATTTGTGATTTTCTATGGTTTTTATCAATTTTTTCTTAATTACCATCAGTTAGACAAAAATGATTAGCTTAATAATTTTAATTTTGTAACTGTTGGCGGATAAAGGATAAATTATAAATTTTATTATTTGATGGCTAACTCACGGCCTACTAGAGTAATAAAAAGTAAAATTTGCAAAATTAAAGAGGGTTTTGCTAGAAAAATGCCAATATTTCCAAAAAATAGTGATTTTAGGCAAAGAGTATTATTTACAGAAGTTGTAGGTAATTAACATATTAATCCTAAAATAAAATAATATACCGGGTGTTTCATTTAAAAAAATAGAGAAAATGTCCTTCGAAATTCGCTAAACAGGGGCTTATGTGTAGAATACCCTGTACGAAATTATAAAGATTTTGCTATTTTGTTGTTTGTCTACATTTTTGGTCCGCAGTGAAAATTATCTTATTTTTTCAAATAACTTGGCATCGCCGCATCGAATACAAAAAACAAAGGCATCGCTGGAAAGAGAATTTTCTGTAGAATACAAATTTGTAAGAATATACAGTGTTCCATTAAAGAAAAACCGCCTTAAAAATGCCCCGTCCTAATGCATCACCCTGTATAATTCAAAATATTTTAAAAATGTGAACTTTTTTAAGTGCACCACTCCCATAAAATATTTCTTTTCAAATCATTATAATAAGGGAGATATTGATCTTTGACATACTATTGGGCCACCCTGTAAGTATATTTTTTTATTATTTCTCACGTATTTTTACTCTTTATTAAGGTATGAAGCTGATTTAAACATATCCTAGATTCCTGTTATCAAAGAATGTTGCTTGGCTTCATTTGCTAGTTTTTTAAAAAATATTTTTTTTGAATTACATAATCATATTTTTAATCCGTGTTTCCTCTTCAGACTATACCTTTACTATGGGTTACTTGCTACTTGCCTTTCAGGATTCAAGTGAAATTTGTCTAGTGGTACGTACCTAATCCATTCTACTAAATTGAAACGAAATGATCATCGCTGGCATATTTTTCAGTCACAACGGATGGAACTTTTCAATACAGTAATACCTCCAGGGATACAACTATCTCGAGACTTCATCATTAATCAAATAAAAACTGCATCCCCCCGAAGTAACCGCTTGAGCTGTTAAGTACTTCGTGCTTTCCAATGAATTGATTGTAAGAACTATGTTTACCGTCTTTGTTAGGAAACTTTTACGAGATTCTCGAGGAAATTTTAATTTTCTTCCAAGTTATGTCTCGTTGCGGCTCGGAGCTTTGTTCCTTCGATATTGCTTCGCCGATATACCAATTAAGCTTTTTACAAACGAAAGAAGGAACAATGGTCAGTTAAAACGGGAAAGAATATGACGGTGATACGTCCGGCAATTTCTCATTGCGACGTCATAAACCGCCGAATTTCGGTAATGCAGTGAACGCGGCGCCACAAACAAAAGATAATCATTTAATTTCAGGGGCGAGTTTGCAATGGAAAATTAATAATTAATTATGAGCAAACAGCGCAAATAACAATGCCGAATGTAATGGTTTTGTCGAATGCCATTTGGAAATGGGGAAATAACACGCATAGTTGCAATGATTACGGCATGTTTAATAATCGCACGAAAAAAGACGACAAATCGCCGGCGTGTCGTCCTGTCAAAATCAGATGATGCGCGAATTTTCGAGCTGCATTCGAACGTACGCGGAAAATGCTGTTTACAGTTCAGTTTTTTTTTTCGGTGGAAGTAAATTCATAATGACGAGTGGTTTTATTTTGTTTTCAGGGCATTTATGTGTTCCAGGTTGTTGTTTGGAAGCAAGCACAGTAATCCTTCACAATAACGACCGGAAAGTGATACATTGTTGCTAGAGAAGGTCGTTATTGTCCGCAGAGCGACAAAGTTTGTTTAACTTGAAATGCAACAGAATTTTGTTTGCTAGTTCACTTAAAACGCTGTTAAACGACAGCAATAGAATTTATATCTAATTACACGTATACATTTTCTTTTGTCTGCGCAAAATGAAGCAGTCTGTCTGGACTACATTTAATTTCTCACTAGGCTTTGATTGGAATGCCTTAAGAGTCTAACGAGAAACTAGGATCAATATGAAATTTATGAGATCTCTTCTGAAAATATCCGAACTTTATTTTTTAAATTTTATCTACAGGGCGTCTCGCTTAAAAGTGGAACAAGTCTGTAACTCGTCTACCGTTCGGACGATTTGAGTAAACTTTTTGTTTGTTAGACACAGCTTCAAAAAATCTAGCTCGTACATACGTCGCGTTCCTTGAAATTCGAAACCGTGGCCGACTACGATGCAATTTATATAGCTAAAAATCGGAAAGTCATTTTAGGGATTTTTTTATCCGAAAAATTTCCACGAATTCTTGATCAGGACCCCAGAAAACCCTACCAACCAAATTTTCGTTGCCACAGTATACAGGGTGCTCGGGATAATTTGGGTGTCTCGCTTAAAAGTGGAACAAGCCTGTAACTTGTCTACCGTTGTGTGTATAATATTTTTCTCATAAAATTTCCGTTGTTTAGGACGTTACCTTGAAGCCATAAACATTACTTGATATCCTCCTTCACCTGAGTATGGGATATCTTTGACTTAAATAGTGTCATTTTATGTTTCTTTAAACATCTCGAAAATTTACTTTCATCAACTTTCAATGGGCGTTTGCTCTTATAATGGTTATCTCGAGATTGCTTTATTTCTGATCCTATTGTTGGTTTCTTTTGCCTTGGAAACTTATCCTGTTTATTTCTTTCTGCATAATAATAATTTAGGGCATTTTTTAAGGTATTTTTAAGAACCCCTTTTTTTTGAAAAATAGTTAGAAAGCAAACGCAGGACAATATTAGTTACTTTTACGTTTTAATTTTTAATGGACATGCATCCATATGTATTCTTCTCAAAATATGAGTAGGTCTTGGAAATAATCGAATACTACCTTACGTACAAATGTCAAATATTTGACAATTAGTAGCGTGACTTGAAAAACTAGCATTGTTATATTGTTGATTTGTTGATTTGAAATGGCTGAACAGCAACTAACTTTAGTTGAAAAAGTTTCAATAATTAAACTCGTGGGTACAGGTGAACGTACATTGCGACAAGTCGCGCAAGAATTTAACCATATTAACCCCGGACGCAATATAAGCCATTCTACAGTATCCCGAATCAAGCAAATATTCGAAGAAACAGGATCAGTTTCTAGGAAGAAAGAAATAAACAATAGAATTAGAAATAACGGATATGAAGACATTTTAAGACATTTTCGTGAAAATCCCGAGTCAAGTATCAGAAGGGCTAGCGCCTATTTGAACGTTAATAAAAGCAAAATTTGGAGATGTTTGAGGAAAAATAAAATAATACCATTTAAACCAAAACTACTGCATACACTGGAGGAGGGAGATACCCAACGACGCATGGAGTACTGTTTGTGGCTTCAAGGTAACGTATTAAACGACCGAAATTTTATTAGAAAAATATTATACACAGATGAAGCCACATTCACAACCAACGGAACCGTATCTGCAAATAACTCAAGATTTTGGGCGCACGAAAATCCGCATTGGGTTATAAACTGTAAAAGACAGTATTCCCACAAAGTCAACGTGTGGTGCGGAATTATTGATGAAACTATAATTGGGCCGTATTTTTTTCACGAAAATTTAAATGAAAATTCATTTTTACAATTTCTGCAGAATGACTTATGGGAGGAGTTGCATACTTTGTCTCTACACCAAAGAGTAAATATGTACATTCAATTAGACGGCGCCCCTATACACAATACAATAGTCGTGAGAAATTGGCTCGATGAACAGTTTCCAAATAGGTGGATAGGACGTAATAGTCCTGTAATTAGGTGGCCACCTCGGTAGCCCGACCTAACCCCCTTAGATTTTTTTTCTCTGGGGCGTTTTAAAAGAGAAGGTATATAAAAATCGCCCCACTACTTTAATCGAACTTATAAATGCGATTAGAACCGCTTGTCGTACTATTAGTAGGCAGCAATTGAGAAATGTTGTCGAAAACAACAGAAAAAGAATAGAAAAGTGCATTCTATCAGAGGGTAACCTTATAGAAGCAACAATTTAAATAATTTTACTTTAACGCACACTCAATTAAAACTTTATTTTAAATATTTGGTATACACTGTCTTCAGGATAAGGATATCCAACATGAGCATATTGTAAAAGGTCATATTTGGTTAAATGGGAATAAGTTACGTAGTTAAGGGGTACACAAAATGGCATTTCAAATTTGTCAATATTATTTTTGGTTCTTTAGTTATTTAAAAAAGGCGAATTATTGGATTTTTGATTTGCTTTTTCTTGCTAGTTTAATGTATAATTTATTTATGAGTTTTTTAAAAATTCAAAAATGGTTTTTATTGTCTTTTATTTCAGGTCTATTCAGCGTAACACTGTAAACCTCACGTAAAGGGTTGATTTACTAATATATTAATGTTGAAAAGTCATAATCAATCTGACCACGTATACTGTGTGTTAGCCTTCTCAAAATAATAATATTGTACCTACAACTTGAGTCACTGGTGCTTCATACATAAACGTAATCTTTCATAAATGGGAGATGGAGCTGTCGCACAAACAATTTGGAATATATCAAAATTAGACAAATAATTTTCAAAAGTGACATTCTTTCTTAATCTCAAATTGTAGTTTTTATTTCATTACCTTTAGGAAAATTACACAAATTATCCCGGGCACCCTGTATACTGTGGCAACGAAAATGTGGTTGGTAGGGTTTTCTGGGGTCCTGATCAAGAATTCGTGGAAATTTTTCGGATAAAAAAATCCCTAATATGGCTTTCCGATTTTTAGCCATATAAATTGCATCGTAGTCGGCCACGGTTTCGAATTTCAAGGAACGCGACGTATGTACGAGCTAGATTTTTTGAAGCTGTGTCCAACAAAAATAAGTTTACTCAAATCGGCCGAACGGTAGACGAGTTACATTCCACTTTTAAGCGAGACACCCTGTATATGACTATGCTCGACAGGGAACGTTCTATCCAAATATGTAAAAATATACTGGGTGTTTCATTTAAATTAACAAAGTTAACATCCGCGGTCATTGTGTTTGGACTTCATTTGTTTTTCTACGATCATTTTCGAAAAATTCATAAAAAGTCGTGCAACTTTTGTATTTTACATTTTTTTATAACTCTTAAAACAAAAAAGTTAAAGGGGGGATCAAAATATAGTGAATCACCCTGTACATAGACGACATTTTAGTAGCAAGCTCAGATGAAACTACACATATCGAACATCTAACAAAGCTTTTTGAAAGATTAAATTCTTATGGAATTAATATCAATCCAACAAAATGTCAATTTGGAATGTCACAATTAGTATTTTTAGGCCATGTCATTTCTGAAAAAGGCTTCTTGCCATCAGAGTCAAAAGTAGAGAAAATTCGAGATTTTCCGCGCCCAAAAAAAACTTAAAGAATTACAAAGGTACATCGGAGTGGTCAACTTTTATCACAGATTCATACCAAATTTTGCTCAAATTCTTATACCATTACATAAATTATCCACTACATTATAAAATAATAACAGTAATGGAAAGTTGTCTTTAACTGTAGACGCATCGAATACTGGTGTAGGTGCAGTGTTAGAACAATTATAGATACTCTTAGCAGTTTTTCTAGACGTTAAACATTTTAGATATGCAGTAGAAGGTCACGAACTTACCATTTACACAGACCACAAACCATTAACAAATACATTAAGTTCAAAATCACAAAAAAGCCCACGACAAATAAGACATCTTGAGTTCATTGCACAATTTACTTCACATATTAGACACATACAAGGTAAAACTAATGTAGTAGCTGATTGTTTATTACATACAGATGAAGAAGAGTTAAGTAGTTTGGATTCTCACAAAACTGTTAATTTAGAACTACTAAGACAAGATCAACAGGATGATCCAGATCTTATTTTTTTTATCAAAAAATCACAGTAACAAAAATTGTAAATATTTGTTGAAACAAGAAATTATACCTTTCTCTGAAGAAAGAGTTTGGTGCGAAGTTTCTTCTCCACCAGAATTTATGTTTTTGGTCAAAAATGAATGCAAGATCACTAAAAAACTAAAATTACAAGACATACTAAATCTCCAATTAGCTCTATTAATATACCGAAGGACCCTTTTGAACACATTCATATTGATATTGTAGGCCCATTAACAACACCACAAAATTATCGTTATATTTTGACAGTGGATGAAAGATTCACTAGATGGCCTGAAGCTTATCCTCTGTCTAATATTAATACAGAAACTATAGTAAAAAACTGTTTAATGAATATTTTTGTCGTTTTGGTATACCCAATACTATAACAACAGATCAAGGATCAGTTTTTGAGTCAAAACTTTTTCAAGAATTTACAAGATATTTAGGTTCTCATCGGATTCATACTACTATTTACCATCCGCAAAGTAATGGACTACTAGAAAGATTTCATAGAACACTTAAAGCTGCTCTGATAGTAAAATGCGAAACCAATAATTGGGTCAAAGAACTACCTATAGTTCTTTTAGGAATAAGAGCATGTATTAAAACTGATCTAGACTGCTCTTCAGCAGAACTAGTTTATGGTCAACATTTAAGACTACCAGGTGAATTCTTTATCAATTCACATCAGAGCATTGACACTTATCCTGTACTCACTGGTTTACGAGCGGCTTTCGCTAATATTAAACCTACTACGACTAGTAATCATTCAAATAATAAACCTTTTATTTCCGCAGACTTGTTAACCTGTAAATATATATTTTTAACGTTCAGTCAATTTTTTAGTCAAAATGGCATGATGCAATTGAGATACTAACCTCTTCTGCAATTTCTCTGACAGTTAATCGGCAATTTGCATGCACTACATCTTTGACTTTCTGAGCTTGGACGTCATCAGCTGAAATCGAAGGCCTTCCTGGTCGAGGATCATCTTCAATTGAGTGACGACTACTTTTAAAATCATGAAGACCATTCGAAACATTGCGTACAACCTGTAGCTACATCTCCATAAGCTTGATTCAAAAGTTGAAACGTTCCCGTGAAAGTTTTTCTCAGTTTCATACAAAATTTTACGTTGTTGCAGAAAATCGCACATTTCAAAAATCATCACTAACACTTAAACATGTTGCACTCCAATAACAATATCACGAAAACTAAATGGGATATCAACAATACAAGAATATGTGGTTACAGAGGAGATTATGCACTATTCAATACTACCAACCTCATGTCACTAAATTCGAAACGTTCGGTTATATTCTGAGTACACGTCGTATATTAAAATTGAATTCTTATGGAACCTCCATGAGATCTTTATAAAACACTAATTTTAGTTGAAATCTGATGATAATGCAATTGGAAATCAGATATCAATGATATTTTTTTGAAATTTGAAATGGGAAGCTAAAGTTCAATTGAAAATTATGTATTATTGAAACTTAATGAAATTTTTATTCTAAACAAAATTCAGTAAATTCCAATTGAAATCAAATTGGCATTTAAGTGAAATTTAGTTTGGAATCTAATTGTAATAATAATCCAATTGGAAATTAGATTTTAATGGGATTCTTTTTTAAGAATCAAAGTCAAAGTTTAAATTGAAACTAGATTCTATTTGAAAATGATATTAAAATTGTATTCTTAGTGGATTTCACTGACATGGTTTATTCTAACAGAACTCTACAAACTACAAATGCAATTTAATTAGTACTTAGCTGAAATTCAGTAGTAATCCAATGGGATTATTTTTCAAAGTTAAACCCATAAGAGTAAATAAATAAGAGGCTTTTTTGGATAGGGCGGACGGATCATGCATTCACTGAGGCCATCTCACGTTGGTGCAGCAAAACATTGTCCTTTATGAAATTGTTAAACAGAAATCTGCAACCACAGATCGAATCTGTATTTTCAACCTTTCAGTCAACAGAAATAGAATGCGTTGACTGAAATATTTCAATCAACCTAGAATGTTTAATGTTTGAGGTTATAGTTTATCTTCAGGACTTCAGGTAGGTTGCCGCGTTTTATGCATTAATAAATTTGTTTTGTTTTAGTTTAATATAATAAAGGGATTTATTGAATCAATCGTCTGAACTGCCTTACTGTTTTTTATTCGTTTTTTTTTATCCAAAATGAGTACCTGGTAGAACTAAACGTCAATGTTGTGCTCCAAATTGCAAAAGCATTTCTTTCTATATGAATATCTGTAATACGTTCTATAGAAATAAAAGTTTTTTCAGAATTACAAAAGACACAATTACTGTAGGATAGAATCAGTTCGAAAATTATGAATCATCAGAATTTACTCCGACAAACACGTCATTATTTTTGTGAAGACCATTTTGAGTAAAAAATGTTTAAAAAACAGTAATAGGAAGTGCTGTGCCAACATTATTTTTAGGATCAAATACAAGTTCACCTATTAATTGTAATAATATCACCTCGGAATCCTCGGATAGTAACCAACATTCAGCAAAACAATTTGTTAACGAAACATTACAGAATTCTCATAGTATGAACTGCCGAACTTCAATTTAGGATTCACCTCCACCTTTTCACCTCCACCTTTTAAAAACCGAAATGCATATGTTTAAAATTGTTATTTGCTATAAGTGCTATAAGTGTAGTATATTACATCGTACTGATGAAAATCAGTTACTTAGAAACAAATGTATCTAACCATAAATTTTGTCAAGTCACTGTACAATGCATTTTTACATAAAGGCAGGTAAATAATTCTTTCAAATTCTTTAAAATTTGTAGTTTTTAATGGTTTCTTTAAAAAGTAATAATTACAAGTCTCTCTGTACATTTTTTTGATACTTAAATATTTTCGAATTCATAACAAAATGAATTTGTATATTTGTCACACATTTAAGTATCACTGCTTTAACTTTTTCATTTAACCAAGTGATAATTAAAGTGTTTCATAAGTAATGGATCATGGAACAGCTGTTAATGGTTCACGTTAATTAACTTAAACTATTAATAGATATTTTGTGATCTATTACTTATTAAACACTTTATTCTTTGTGTATTTTATTACATTTAAATTTCCCGCCATTATGGTGCAGCGACATCTATTAGATCTNATTGTAATAATATATCACCTCCGATAGTATCCAATATTCAGGAAAACAGTTTGTAACGTTACAAAATTTTCAGAGTACGAGCTGCCAAACTTTTTCACCTCCACCTTTTAAAAAACCGAAATGCATATGTTTAAAATTGTTATTTGCTATAAGTGCTATAAGTGTAGTATATTACATCGTACTGATGAAAATCAGTTACTTAGAAACAAATGTATCTAACCATAAATTTTGTCAAGTCACTGTACAATGCATTTTTACATAAAGGCAGGTAAATAATTCTTTCAAATTCTTTAAAATTTGTAGTTTTTAATGGTTTCTTTAAAAAATAATAATTACAAGTCTCTCTGTACATTTTTTTGATACTTAAATATTTTCGAATTCATAACAAAATGAATTTGTATATTTGTCACACATTTAAGTATCACTGCTTTAACTTTTTCATTTAACCAAGTGATAATTAAAGTGTTTCATAAGTAATGGATCATGAAACAGCTGTTAATGGTTCACGTTAATTGCAATGATTAACTTAAACTATTAATAGATGTTTTGTGATCTATTATGAAACACTTTTTATTCTTTGTGTATTTTATTACATTTAAATTTACCGCCACTATGGTGCAGCGACATCTATTAGATAGTAGAATTAATGGTTACTCTAATTGTGCTTTCCAATGCAGTTTCCTTAATTATTTTATGGTCTATGGTTTCCGAGTGTCGTTTGGTGCACCAGCTACAGATGGTGGTACTCTGCCGCTGTTGTCGACAGAATACACAGAATAAAACCCTCTTATTTAGTTACTCATATGGTTAAACCACGTTAAACTCCAGTTGAATCTTGAAATAATTGTTTCAATTGGAATCCAAACAAATTCTAGTTAAAATTTTATTATAATGCAATTGGAATCCAAGAAAAAAGTATTATACTGTGGTTGCAACTTTAGATTCATTTTCAAAACACCTCTATTACGTATTAACCACAGTTGAAGATAGATTTCCGCTTATTTCAAGCTGGATGAATGTATGATTTGTTTCTTCACCAAAGTTTACTAACTAAAGTATTCCTTTCAGTTGCACTTAATGTTTTTAACTTTTACATCATTGTTATTAAATCACTGACGCCTTTAAANTAGAAATTGACCTCAATGATTTGGGATCGAGGGGGATTATCCCTCTTTATCCTGCCTCATCTCGTGTAGGCCTGGACAGCCTTCGTAGGTGGGCCCCATCAGTCGTCTACCCCGACCACAAATGCGGCCGGTGTAGGCGCTTTGTGGGACCTTCTTTTGTCCTGGCTGGTCCCCGCCGGCTAGGGCCCTTTCTTCTGGCGCTCTTCTTGCTTCGCCGGCTCGTCTGTGTAAACCCCGAGGGTGGTGTCATGTTTATGAAGTGATAGTTAAAATGTTACATAAGTAATGGGTCATGAAACAGCTGTTAATGGTTCACGTTAATTGCAATGATTAACTTAAACTATTAATAGATGTTTTGTGATCTATTATGAAACACTTTTCATTCTTTGTGTATTTTGTTACATTTAAATTTACCGCCACTATAGTGCAGCGACATCTATTAGATAGTAGAATTAATGGTTACTCTAATTGTGTTTTCCAATGCAGTGTCCCTAATTATTTTATAGTCTATGGTTTCCGAGTGTCGTTTGGTGCACCAGCTACAGATGGCGGTACTCTGCCGCTGCTGTCGACAGAATACACAGAATAAAACCCTCTTATTTAGTTACTCATATGGTTAAACCGCGTTAAACTCCAGTTAAATCTTGAAATAATTGTTCCAATTGGAATCCAAACAAATTCTAGTTAAAATTTTATTATAATGCAATTGGAATCCAAGAAAAAAGCATTATACTGTAGTTGCAACTTCAGATTCATTTTCAAAACACCTCTATTACGTATTAACCACAGTTGAAGATAGATTTCCGCTTATTTCAAGCTGGATGAATGTATGATTTGTTTCTTCACCAAAGTTTACTAACTAAAGTATTCCTTTCAGTTGCATTTAACGTTTTTAACTTTTACATCATTGTTATTAAATCACTGACGCCTTTAAAGACTGCTAGCCGGTAAATTACAAATTAATCCCGCCAATCTTTCTCCCCGTAAGCATGAAGAACTCGCCCTTATTTGAAAGTCGTTCTAAATCGCCTCATTAAATTTTCCCCACCATAAATAAGATGGCTCGTCGTCCTGTACCCCATTCGACGGCCGCTATCTCTCTCTATTATCCCACCCATTGCGCCCCATTTATACAAAAATTATGCCCCCGATAAAGGATATAAGTACCGGTTATCCTTGAATATTTTTCAGTAGGTCGGTATCCTATAAATTGTTAACCGTCGCCCATCTGTACACAATGAAGACGAAATTTACGACCGTGAAGACATAATGCCGTGGATATGGGAGTTCTTAGAGGAATTTCATTGTTGGAAATTGTTTTTTTTTTATCAAATCATCATCTTAATGTCCGGCCTTTCACGAGACGCCCGTCTTATTTATCAATAATGAGATTTTTCGGGATATAGAGGAGGAATTTATGTGTTGGCCGGGGGGCTCTATATCTTTATAGGAACTGCGCTGCAACGTTGCAGGACCCGTCACAGCAGTTTTATTGTGTATCGGTTCCTCTAATAACGGACTATAAGACCGGCGATATGTGCAGTGTGTTTAATTTTATTTATTTCCCACATTCCTTGTGAAAATGGGGACGTAAACGGCGACCTAGTTAAATTTAACAACATTCTTGCACGAAAGGTCATATTTACAACGTTTAATAATGCCAGAATAAAAAAAGAAAAATTTCGGCGATATCCTGTTAAAAATAAATCTCCATGTTTCTAAACATTCTGTATATAGGGTGAATTTTAAATATGTGCATATATTTTAATAAGTCATGAGTGAATTTCAAATTTTCACAAAACTTTCCTATCGGAACCACGAGGCAGTCTCCAGTCACTCCACAGCAGAAGGCGAGACGCGAAAAATTAGTTTAGGCCAGGAAATATCGAGTTGGACGCGACTTTTTGTTTCGGCAAGCTGAATTTATCACTATAGATGCTAAATATTATGTACAATAACATATTAGTTTCCACAGTCATAAAAATGGGGGGGGGGAAAGATTGTTTACAGGGTGGTTAATTGTATAATTTTTACGTAAATTCAGGTTTTTCGCTTATAACTTTTTTCCGTTCATTTCCACGAGAAAACAGTAATGTACTTTTTTTTCGTCTTCAAAAGACCTACAAAACTAGCCCTCGAGCGTCAAAAAATATTTATTAGATCAAAAGTTATAAACAGAAGAAATTTATTTATGACTTCTGAATTAAACATTTATAAACTGCGTGATTATTACCAGAACGTTTTGCCATCGCATCCTCTCATTCCTTATCACTGTCTAATAATTCACACGAAATCTAGAATCGGTAAGTTGAATAGTTTACAAGTTATGGCCTTATAAACAAATTAACTAATTATTAGTCTGGACGATCCCGAGGATCTTCCACAATCGCACTGATTTTTTTCATGGTAGATTTCATAATAATACATTGAAATATATCATTTTTTTTTAATTTCAAATTTGCAACCTGGAAATTTTTTAATTTTTTAACCTTTGTTGCAAAATGAAATATACAACGCACAAGCGTGATATAGTTATATATTATTACATATTCGGAAAGCTTATGAAAAGAGCTTTATGTTAAACAAAAATCGTCAACATTCGTTGAAAAACAACGGAGATACATACTGTCAAATATATTATTTTCAAGCGAATTTCGCTTATTTAACGGCAGGACTATGAATATTATGGTCATTTTCTTCGGACTCGCTGTCGTTTGCTTCCCCCACCATTCCGCCGCGCCATAGCTCGCCGAAAATGAGGTATGTTCTGAGTTTTACGAAAAATTACATACAATTCTCTTTCAAAGTGTTCCCCAAACAATCAGAAGATAATCAACGTATCCTCCTTGGTTTAATATAACCATAATAAATAACATTAAACTAAAATCGCTGTGGCGTGTTTAAGACCACAGGAAATATAACTTGTCTTGATGAATTACGTTCGCAGATTAAAAGGGATATTGATATTGCACGCAAAGAATATGTTTTAAAAGAGGAATCGCATATTAAATCTAATCCTGGTAATTTTTGGTCTTTTTTACATAACTTAAAAAACACCTGTAGTAAACCTAACTCAATGAATTATCATAATAGGGTCCTTAATGATACAGATGGTATAGTAGATGCATTTGATCACTTTTTTCAGTCTGCGTTTATTCGTTCATCTGTGTTTGATGAATCTAAGCCAGATTTTATAAACAATGTGCCATCATTTAATATACTAGAGATTTCGGAGCAAGATGTCTTTAAGGTACTTAAAAGTTTCAAAAATAAATTAACAACGGGTCCTGACGGAATTCCAGCTTTTTTACTAAATGACTGTGCACCTATGCTTGCATTATCACTTAGCATTATTTTCAATTTATCTTTTAAATCTGTCACTTTTCATGATATTTGGAAAAAGTCAAAAACATGTCCCATCTTCAAAACAGAAGTCAGAATGAACATTGAAAATTATAGACCGATAGTTATTCTATGTTACTTTGGAAAACTGTTCGAAATGTTTATTTATGATATCCTTTGCTTCCATTCAAAAGCGCATATATCTTATTCACAACATGGTTTTATTTCTGGAAGATCAACAACAACAAATCTTGTTACTATCACTAACTTCATAGCTAAATTCTTTGGATAAGAATGGGCAAACGGATGTTATATATATACAGAATTATCGAAAGCCTTTGACAAACTTGATCATGAGCTATTGTTACATAAGTTATCAAACTTGGGATTAACAACAAATTTTCTTAGTTTTTTTAATTTTTATATTTAAGCAATAGAATTCTCAATGTTCGATATCGGAGCTATAAATCAATTGACGTGTTGGCGACATCTGGAGTTCCGCAGGGTTCGGTACTTGGGCCTCTCTTATTTATTATATTTATAAATGATATATTTAAAGACATTCAGACACATACTCTTTTATATGCTGACGCCATGAAGCTATTTGCATCTATTGAATCATTAGAAGATTGTTATCGTTTACATCAAGAGTTGTCGAAAATAACGGGTGGGGCAAAAGTCCCGCTACCATTTTGATTGCGCGCCATCTTGGTTATGTGACGTTTAGCTCAGTTTAGCTTTAACCATTATGTTGTGTAGACGTCCAAATTTTATAATGGATAAATATACGCCACAAGAACGAGCAGAAATAGTGACAATATTTATTGAAAATAATCGTTCCATTATTGCCACTCAGCGGAAATTGCGTCAAAAATATCCTAATCGTCCAGTGCCTCACAAAACCACAATTTATCGTTTACATGCGAATTTTCGACAGTACGGTACGAAAGCAACAGACCTCGTTCTGGAAGACAACGGACGTCTCGTAACGCTGAAAATGTGGCACTGGTGCGCGATAGTGCTGCAGGGTCTCCAGAAACTGAGACGTGGTTCCCAGTTACACATTTCTGCACGCAGTTTAAAGCGAATTTTGAAAACTGATTTGAAAATGTTCCTGTACAAAATTCAATTAGTCCAAAAATTGCTACCGAGAGATCCTGATCAACGAGTTGAGTACAGTAATGCAATCCTAAGGCTGTCTGATGAAATTGAAGATTTTTCGTCTAAATTGATAATGAGCGATGAAGCCCATTTTCTTCTCAGTGGCCACGTCAATAAACAAAACAGTCGGTTTTGGGAAACACAAAATCCTCAATTAATTCATAAAACATCATTGCATCCACTAAAAACAACTGTATGGTGTGGTATTCATGCTGGAAACATCATTGGTCCCTATTTTTTTGAAAATGACCAATGTGTTGGAGTTACTGTTACTGCTGAACGGTACCAAGACATGATTCGAAATTTTCTTGTGCCTGAAATGGAAGAGCAAAGACTAGAGGACATGTGGTTTCAGCAAGATGGGGCCACAGCACACACAGCCCGTTCAACAATTCAATTATTGAATGACGTTTTTCCACGAAGACTAATTTCGCGAAATGGCAATTTAGCATGGCCAGCCAGATCTCCGGATTTAACAGCACCAGACTTTTTCTTATGGGGTTTTTTAAAATCAAAAGTTTATGTGAATAAGCCCTAAACGATTCAACATCTTAAAGACAATATTCGTCACGAAATTGAAGAAATTCAGCCTGAGATGTTGCAGGATGTCATGAAAAATGCCTTAAAAAGAGCCGAAAGTTGCATAGCGAATTGCGGTCACTATTTAGCCGATATAATTTTCCAATCATAACGAAAAAAAAAAATGTAAAGACCAAATAAACTTTTTATGAAAACCAAACTTACTTATCTTTTCTTTGAACAAAGTTATAGGCAATCAAAATGGTAGCGGGACTTTTGCCCCACCTTTTATATATGGTGCCAAATAATAAGTTGTCATTGAATATCTCCAAGTGTATAATATAAATAGTGTTATTTTAAATAGATGCACACCATTTAAAGATCTAGGTGTTATCTTTGATGCAAAATTGACTTTTGTTCCCCATATTGATTATATTATATCTAACGCCTACAAGAATTTGGATTTTATTATGAGGAATTCGCGATATTTTAGGGATGTTTCTACCCTTACATTACTCTTTAATGCATTTGTCAGGCCGAAGTTAGAATACGCTTCCGTTATCTGGAATCCTCAATACATTCACATTTCTAACTTGGAGAAGGTTCAGAGAAAATTTGTCAAATATCTCAGTTTTCGAATTGATCATGCTTACCCACCTCAGGGTATTCCGCAGTTAGAACTGCTAAATAGATTTAACTTTAAAGAGCTGGTCTTGCGTCGGGTCTATTTTTCCATACTTTTTCTGTATAAACTGTTGTCCTCGTATATAGATTGCCCTGACATTTTGAGTAGTATTTACTTTAATATTCGAATTCAAACTCAAATGTATTATTTTATTTGTCAACTCTGAGAACAAATATTCTTAAAAATTCTCCATTTTGTCAAATGTGTACATATTATGTAAATGATTATAGTACCAAATTTGATATTTGAAACTGTACCGTTAGTCCAATTAACTAAGCCTTTAAATCGAAATTTTGTCAACTTGGCTGAATTTTTAATACGAGCCACGTTAAGGTATATTATAACAATAAGTGAGAGTAATTTTTTGTTCAACCCCCGGCCAAGGGTGGAAAAAGATAAAACAAAGGGCTTTTTCAAGATAACTCAAAAAGGGTAAGAGCTAGAAAAAAAAGTTTTTTGAAAGTTGTAAAGCAGACAATTCTACATAAAAATGGTCTCTTAGCTTTTTCTTGTACTATTAAAATTAACAGAGTTAGGGAGGCTAGAAGTTAAGGGAAGATTTCAGAAATTTAATTTTGTTAAATCATTAAAATTAACGATTAAAAATTTGATTTTTTGTTATAACTTTCTTATTAAAAATTAAAAAATATATCTATTTCTCTGAAAAGAAAAGTTACATATTTTAGAGCAGATTGAAAAAAAAAATTACAAAATTCAATCATTTTTCTGTTTGTTATGATTTTTTTTAAATTTCTGAAATCTTCCCTTAACTTCTAGCCTCCCTAACTCTGTTAATTGTAATAGTACAAGAAAATGTTAAGAGTCCATTTTATGTAGAATTGTCTGCTTTACAACTTTCATGAAAAACTTTTTTTTCTAGCTCTTACCCTTTTTGAGTTATCTTGAAAAAGCCCTTTGTTTTATCTTTTTCCACCCTTGGCCGGGGGTTGAACAAAAAATTAATCTCACTTATTGTTATAATATACCTTAAACTAACTCATATCAAAAATTCAGCCAAGTTGGCAAAATTTCGATTTAAAGGCTTAGTTAATTGGACTACGTCAGTAATATAAGACGTTATATTTTAAATTTAGATTTATAACCTGACCATCATTTTATAAGTTACAATTTTAAATTATTTATAATATTTTATTAAACTATTTTGTGTTCACTTTGTAGTTGTGTAATTAAGCTTGTATTTTGAAATTTATTTTTCATGTATTATGTTTTTATGTAATCCTTTATTGTTCTCCTGTCCTTTAATTGGATTTGTATCTGTCTGGGCAGCTGTACTTCAAATAAATAAATAAATAAATAAATAAATAAATAAATAAATAAATAAATAAAATCAAGCGACCCACTGACTTTTGACAATATTTCTTATGCACTGAACATACTTCCACAAATAAAATATTTTTATCTGGGAAAGTACTGGGGTTGCCGGTTATGACAGTATTTATAGATAACATGATTCTAAAACCTTGTCAGAATTCCAAATTTTGTAGGACAAGTACTTTTACATACATATTTTCCTTTACATTTAGCGTTGCGACATATTTTGTGTGAACGTTTTCGTATTAATAAACTAAGGCCGGTTCTGTTAAGAGCCGCCCATCCCCGAACTTTTACGATGATTATTTCACGGACAACACATTGTTGTACATATCGCCGTTTAAACTATACATACATGTTTAATATTCGCCCTGTATACTACTGGTGCTTAGATTCACTCCGAAATGAATGAAGCACAACCTAATTCTGTTTAAATTGACGTAAGATGCACCGCGCTGACACATTTTCAATTTATTGCTGGCAAAAAAAACCCATTTGACTAAACCGGTAATCGTTCTGTGATCCCCGCGAGGCGACCGACTGGTGGCGCTGTCCTTATTGATATTTTTATGAACAGAAGAACGGCGCATATTGAAAAATCGCGGCGCGGAATATTCATTGGCTGTCAATAAATCCCAAATAAGGCATAAATTCCGTCTGAAAGGCTTAAACGTCGCCCGGGATGACGTCCATAAATTTCGCCCAACTATTTATCATGGCTTTGTTGAGACTGTGAAACGGAATTATTTCCCCCGAGTGTTTTCTCGTGTACCACTTTAATACCTTTAGAATTTTCCTTGAGCCGTAATAGTGGATATTCACGCCTATAATAGAGTCGCTTTGCTATTAATAAGGGCGGGATGGGCGGCGGACGATTTGTTTCGGGGAGAACGGGGGCTTTTTTTACAGTCGACGACAGAGGACGTTTTTTCGGACCGTTTCGGTGATTCGGGCTGATTGCAGGGACAATACTCAGTTCCTTTCTTCGAAAATTAGGAGTTTCTTACATCACGAGAACAAGTTTCTTTAAATCGGAGCTAATTCGGCCACTTCTACACCGAAAGAAAGTAAAAAAATCACCTCAATACCTTTAGAATGTACAGGGTGGTTGATTTTCGATAGTTTTATAGGGTACAGCCAAAACGGTGATAGATACAAAAAATCTGATATCGATGTCCCGTCCTCTGTTTTTGAGTTTACTTCGCTGGTATCAAAAGGTCTTGGGTAACTTGATTAGTTTTAGATATACAGGTTTTTTTTTGAAGAATGGCCCATTTACATTAACCTCTCTATCTCCGTTGTCATTCAATTTAGAAGAACAAAGTGTGGACATCATTTGTTCTATTTTTTATTAGGAGGCCAATGACGTACTCAGATTTTTTACAAACCTCACAGTTTTTCCGATATTAGATAAACATAGGTTCTTTTAAATAGAACACCCTGTATTTGGCCATCCCGTTGAATAGCAATTTTTTTACCTTTATTATTATTTATATTATATCCAATAATAGATACTTTTTATTTGCCTAAATGAAGAAAAATGCAAAAATGTATAGATATTTTTTCAGTTGGCCATATTATTTATTTATTCGCCTTTTGTTGTTTAATATTGGCAGTTAGTTTATTTTAGACTGCCCAACGATAACACATGTTCTTTCAGCATGATGGTGCGCGCCTCCACATAATTCCCACATAGTTAGAGAATTATTAAATCATAATTTCGGGGACAATTGGATCGGTACGTACGGACCAAACAGGTGGCCGCCTAGGTTACCAGACCTAACCCCTAAAAATAAAATAAAAGTCTAATTTTTGAGGGGATCTTAAAGATAAAATTTGTATAGAGCTAATAATGTCGAGGAGCTAAGGGAACATTTTAAAAACTCTATTCAGAGGGTGTCAAATATCCACACTTACAATGCGACCCGCTTCATTGCCAAACGTTGTCAGTTACGTATCAACGAAAATGGCCGACAATTCGAGCACTTGCTGTGACTTTGTTATGTCATTTTTGTTTTATTGTTGTTTCTCTCATTTTATAGTTGTTATTTTTGTTTAGTTTATGTTTAATAGTTACAAGTGTACCTATAATTAAACCTATTAAGTAAAGATAAATGGATAATCTAATTTATTTTTTCTTTTAATTTTTTAGTCCAAATTAGGTGCTTAATAAAAAAATAATAATAGAAAACGAAGAGACCAATACTAAGTAAAACTCATGGGCAACTGAAAAAATATCTATACATTTTTTACATTTTTCTTCATTTAGGCAAATAAAAAGCATCTATTATTATATATGGCTAAAAAGGTAAAAAAAATTCTATTCAACGGGATGGCCAAATACATGATGTTCTATTTAAAAAAACCTATGTTTATATAATATCGCAAAAACTGTGCGATCTGTAAAAAAATCTGAGTGCGCCACTGGCTTCCTAATAAAAAATAGAACAAATAATGTCCACATTTTGTTCTTCTAAATTGAATGACAACGGAGATAGAGAGGTTTATGTAAATGGGCCATTTTTCAAAAAAACCCTGTATATCTAAAACTAATCAAGTTAGCCAAGACCTTTTTGTACCAGCGAAGTAAACTCAAGAAAAGAGGACGGGACATCGATATCAGATTTTTTGTATCTATCACCGTTTTGGGTGTACCCTACAAAACTATCGAAAATCAACCACCCTGTGCATTAAATAGTTATGGTGGACATTTCTCTATACAGGGTATCCGGAAAGGTCATGTCAAAAATGAAGGGGTATACGGAGGAGCTCAAAATAGTTGTAGTACTTCATATTTTTTTCCTATGGGGCTTCGTTGTGGAGTTATTCGTCTTCATAGAAAGAAGTTTGAAAACAAATTCCAATTATAACTTTTAAGTCGTTACCATGACAACAATGAAATTTGGGCAAATGAAGTAACTCATGTTATAATGTTCATTTCCAAATTTAAACTGATAGTCAATATGCCTGGATTATACAGGAGCAGATGAAATTATCCATTTACATTTAGACGTCTTTAACAGCGTTGCCAAATTTGGCATTTTTCTTCCAGAGTTCGATTCTTCTCTCAATTTGCGAAAAACAAAGGTATACCATATATCAATGGATATCTTGTACCGTTTTTGAGAAAATCGAATTTTATTAACAACATACATGTATTGTATCAAAAATGTAATATTAACATTTTTGCAAAATCTTGGAAATTGAGATGACTGTCAACAAGTATGTATATTAGCAGTTAGATATTTGTCATAAATCATTTTGACGCCATTTGTTGATTCAATATTATGGATTTTAGCTATGAAAAATTCGCAGATATTCATCTAATGTACGAACGTACAGAATGTTATTCTTCTGAAGCTGTTCGGATTTACGCCAACCGCTTTCCAAATAGAATAAAATTTGCATATTTGAACTGACGAAAACCCCCATGCTATTATTCAGACAAAATACTAACAAAAATTTATATTTACATTAATACATGGATGGGAATAATTGGAAACTACTTAGTGGGACCACATATCAGCGATGACGCTTTAAATGGGGATAAATACCTACATTTACTGCAGTTATTAGAAGACGTCCTTTTAAATATTTGAAATAACATGTGACTTATGCCCGATGGTGCACCACCCCATTTTAGTACGGCAGTAACGGCTTATTTAAATACCAAATTTCCCAATCGATGGATCGGTCGAGGTGGCTGCCTCGGTGTCCCGATCTTAATTCTCTCGATTTTTGTCTTGGGGGCCATTTTAAAAGTCTTGTTTATCAAACTCCGATAAGTAGTAGGGTAGAATTATTAAATCGCATAATTACATACGCCGACATCATTAGAAATGATCACTACATGTTATTTTGAGTACAACAGCGGTGTTTGAGGAATTTTAGAAAAACACATTGAAGTTCAAGGTGCACATATTGAACATCTTACTTAACAGTTCTCTTTTTTCTTTTAATTCTCTAGAAACCAAGATTTTTACAAAAATGATAGTATCACATTTTTGATACATTAAATGTACTTATGTTAATAAAATTCGATTATCTCAAAAACGGTACAAGATATCGACTTATGTACGGTATACCTTTTTTTTAGCAAAGTGAGAGAGGAATCGAACTATGAAAGAAAAATGTCAAATTTGACAACACGGTCAAAGATGTACAAATTTAAATGGATAATTTTGTCTGCTCCTGTATAATTCAGGCATATTGAACTTCAGTTTAAACTTGCAAATGAACATTACTATGAGTTACATTAATTGCCTAAATTTCATTGTTGTCGTGGTAACGACTTAGAAGTTATAATTGAATTTGTTATTCAAACTTCTTTCTTTGAAGGTGAACGAAGCCCTATAGGAAAAAAATGTTTATGAAGTACCGCAACTATTTTAAGCTCCTCTGTACACCCCTTCATTTTTGACATGACCTTTCCGGACACCCTGTATAATAAAGGTCATTACTGGTAATAAAGGTTAGACGGTTTGTTTCGAGAACAGAAAGTGGGTTGTCTTTGTATCAACCTTTCTTTGATATTTTTTCTCGGAACTTCGACCAATCAAACGAACAATACGCGTTTCATTATTTCAGTAAGTACCTCGAAATTTCATTAGGCCCGAGCTTACTGCGCTTCATTTAGCTTAATTCATACACTGAAAGAAAGTATCGATTTAATAGTGAAAAAAATTACACTTAATATTATGTATTATTATGTCGCAGAAGCTAATTTCAAAACTTAATTGAAGGAGACGCCATTTTTAGATGAATATATACGTTTGAAACGTGATTAAAAACTAGGCATGGTGTATTATTTTTAAATATACCCCATTTCGTAGAAATTGTAATGTGCCGTTTATTTCGCATAGTGTTCCGATATGTTCAGCCTATGCGCGTGCGTTTGGGATGTTATATTGCTTTACTTGCGTATAAAAAGAGACTAATATGACTCTTTGAAATCTCTTCATGTGACAATTTCCATCCGATGCGCGTCAGTGCCTGTCATAAGCGTACAAGTTGGAGAGATGTGTTATTATTTTTACGTTTTAGTTACACAAAAGTGAGTGTTTATCGTGCGCTGAAAGTAGTGAAAGTATAAAAAAGCAAAAAGCGAAACACGTAATTGAAATTACTAAAAAAACTTTTAGTATGTCCGCTGTAGGAAGATTTGTGGATTTTATTTGAAAGATGAATATCCAACACGGAAAATTCAAATTGCAATGGCAGAAAGTGAGGATTTTCGTTACTTAAAACAGTAAAGTAGAGAAAACGGTTTGGATTTATTTTGCCTCACATCGAACCTGATGCAATGATTGTCATAGATAAAGCGCCTTACCAAATTCCCAGCATCTGCATGGAGAAAAGGATAGATCATGAAATGGATGTGAATATAAAGACACAACAGACAAGCAAGTATTCACAATTGCGGTAAAAAAAACATGTATATAAAGTATGTAGTAGATGAAACGGTTGATAGTGATAGTGATAGCGAGAACAGTGACTAGTAATGTTTATAACAGTGGTTTTAGTATTTTTTGGGAGGTGCATCTCATTTTTTAGCAGTTATAATAATAATTTTTTTACACATATCAACATATGTATTGTTCTATATTTAATAATTATTATTTGGATCCTCTAAATCCTCCATGGAATGTCACTCCCTGCATGTCTTACCACTTGCACGGTCTACATGTTGAGAATGAATCACTGCTCACTATTTCCGACATGCAATATACATAAGATATTTGCTCTAAAACCTTAAATGCTTACATTAAAACATTTGAAAGCACAGTCCGTATAATATTTGTTGAGATATAGAATTTGAAGAAAAGAATAAGCCAATAAAGTTCTGTTATCGGAACTACTGTAACAAATTACCGCGGCAGGGGCGTTCCTTGAAATTTTCCACATTATTTACAGAATATTAAAATACAGGGTGTATCCTAAGTCTATGTCATTTAAAGTTTTTGAAAAATATCACATTTTTTCAATAATTTCTGAAGCTGTTTGACGTAGATTGACGAAACTTGGGTAAATGATGTAACAGAATTGTCATTAAAACACTCAGAAAAACTACGCCACTGGATTTCCTAATTTGATAAGTTTTCTAAATCATCATCTTCATCATTAGAACCTTCGCTATCAGAAGCTGTTATAATCAAGTCTTCTAATACCACATCAATTCAAATCTTATTTTGCAAGTAATTATGTTCAACTTTAACAACATGTTGCAACATTTCATCCAGTCTTCGACAGTAACTGATGACAATTTTACTTTTCAGGGTTTCTTAGCTTCTAACTAGATTAAAACATTTTTCTTTGCTACGTTGCTTTTAACTTGAGCCCATATAATTTCAATCAATCGGATTTAAATCAGGATAGTTGGGCGGAAGATTCAAAGCCGCGTGCCCGTTTTCTTGGAGCAGACGAATGAATTTGTAACAATGTGTTGTTTTCTATTATGTTAATAATTTCATACAGCTGTGGCTTAAGCAAATTCGGCAAAAAAGTATATTTTTACTTATTAATCAGTCTACCGTATCTGTTTTTTTTTTGTTACTGGGAATTAAATTTTTTTCTTTTATTTTTCACCCCCATTGATTTCTTTTAATAAGACATTACACTGAAAATGCACAGGACGATACATTTACGAAGAAACACGCTTTTGTAACTGCAAAACATAGTATGCGCTGCAAGCTGCTACGGTGAACGCCACACCGCCAATGTCTTTGTACCTCGGGTGTCGAATGCGGTTAATTCCAAGAAATATCTTTCGCTCAGTGTGATTTATAGACATATCTTAAACCAAACTCGATCCGTTTATTTACATTTCTATGAAAATTTTCGATACTACCGTTTCGTGCGGTTTCAGGTGAAATTAGTTTGTGTGTAACTTTGGAAATTACTCTTTAAACAAATTCGATAACGGCAGTAATTCGATTTCATCTTAACAAACCCTTCGGGGAATTAGCGTGTCATCTGCCGGATAACCAATTCGGGAAAATATCAAAATTCCCTTAATAAAACCGGTGATAAACCTACTTAAAAATTCGTTACCTTCTCGAAGTGAACATCGACCGAAACAGCCCTAAAAACCTCGCCTTTAAACTTAAATAAAGTGATATATAACTTCCTTTTATCCGTTAAGAGTAAATTTCTTTGGGAGCCCATCGGAAACTTGTTCGGGTCTCAGACAACCAAGTTTTCCGTAAGAGGATCTACCGTCGGTCCCCCAGGACTCTCAGGCAAATTCGAGGGTTGCCTTCCTCTTTTCAATGTTTATCGCCGGGATGTTGTGTAAATACTTGTTCTAAATTAGCACTTGAAGTTTAATGAGAAAGATCGCATAATGAGTTTCGAACGACCCGAGCCCCACTAAATGGAATTTCCAATTCTATAAATACCTCGGCGTGAGGAAAGTGCCAAAAGTACTCAACATGTTTATTGTTAATACTTCTACAACATTATATGGGGGCAGTCAATTCGGTGGGAAAATATTTTCTTACGCCATCCCGAAACGATTTTTCAGGCTATATAGACATACGTCTGACATGTGTGTGCCGGAGTCCTTTTTTCATAAAGGCACTCCTGGCACAATGGAGGCCTGATTGGATCCTTATTCAAATCCTGCGAGTCGATACGCGTACGGCACGTCAATTTTTTATATTAAATTTTACGGTTTATAGAAAAAAGTTAAAGGATGTCGCCGCGAATCGGATACCATGTAAATTGACTATATTACGTTTCTTTTTACATTCACTCGGCAAAGTTATACGCTAACCGAAACAAGGAAATAATTCTAAATTGACTGGACGATGTCGTAAGGGCTCTGTTATGTGATTAAATTAAAGTAAAATTCCAATATAATGTATTACATTTTATTAAACCTTTAATAAAAATATATGACCCTGCAATTGCAGGTTCATACTGCGAGTTTACGTTCCTGTGTCGTCTGGTAACTTTATTTTGTTACGTTACGGAATGAATGATATGACCAAAACCACATATGTATACTTTTGCAGCGAACCTTGTCACCTTTTGCAACATGCCGTAACATGTTCGTTGTTACGTTACGGAGCATTGTCACAAGTGGATACCCGCCTTTAGGATATGTAGATATATAGAGAGGGAAAAATAACCTAATTTATAATTAAACAATTCCATTAACTTCCAATATACCACTATATTTTATAAGATTTTATTTGTTTGTTCAAAAAATAGAGACTGAAAAAAGCTTAATCCAGAAGCCTTTCTTATTTTCGTACTCGTCATATACTAAAAACCTCTTTCCTATAAGCGAGCTCAAATTGGGTACAGGGTGTCCCGCATAAGAACCGACACAGGGTTGGTGCATGTAGGGGTGTCCAAAATATTGTAATTTAACCAAACTTACCTATATACAAGGTTGCACCCCTGAGGAGTTATTAGCCCTCAAAGTGGGGCCCTAAATTTCGAAAAAAAAACACTTTACCGCAGAAGAAACAAATTTGGTACATGATTTAGGTTTATTACTGGTCTTCTTTGACTGATTTTTAAAGTTAATTGAAGCACTACTCATAACTCATCCCTAAAATTGTACCGAACTTTTTTTCATTGACCGAGTTGAAAAATAGTAATAGTAATTCACAGCAGAATTTAATTCTAAATTTGTCAGTAGTAGTAGGCAATGAATTTATCTTTCAAACTTGTCAGTTAGTAATAAAATTATTTATTTCAAATATACATTTAGCGAACAAATTGATATGCTACTTGTGCTGGGTTTCTGCGAAGGAAACTGTAGAAGTGTGCAAGAATTGTTCCTTTTATCAAAAATTCCACGTAATTTGCACACAGTCTCAGCTACACACTCTCCATACTTGTAGAATTCAAATCCTGCGTTACTTTTGGGACACCCTTTATTAAATACAATACAGTCGAAAGTGTGCGACGCCTTGATTTAAAATGTTTATCCTTAAATTAAAAAGGCACATCTTCTTAGAATTCCACAACGTGTATTGCTATATAGATTTTCTTTTATTCGTCTACAAAATGAGAGAAAAGCACTAGAGTGGTTTTACATAAATTAATAAATGTCCCTAATAGTTTAAATACAGTGTAGGAAAGTACCGATGGTCTATCAGAAGTTACGTGAGAGCGATAAAGTAAGCCATAGAAATCCATGTGATAGACAAGGATGGCTATAGTGAAGGCGTCTAATAGTCAACGCCCATTTCGCCCTTCCACAAATAAGAAGTGGATCTTATTTGTGGAAGGGCGAAATGGGCGTTGACTATTAGACGCCTTCATTATAGCCATCTTTGTCTATTACATGGATTTCTATGGGTTACTTTATCGCTCTCACGAAATTTCTGATAGACCATCGGTACTTTCCTACACTGTATGTTAAATTGTCATGTTCCTAAATTTGAACATGTTATTTTAATGCATTTTATTTATTAGTACTATGGACAAACGGTTTGAAATTTTCACCTTTACATCTTATTTGTGAAATGTATATCTCTTTGCAGAATCACCTTTATATATTTCACTCAAGAATTGGAGATATTTAAACCACTTTTTTTAGATTACATTTGATTTTGTATTTGTTGTTTTTGTATTATATATTTGTTAAATATTAAATTTTGAATTTTTAACCTGAAATTTGTAATTTTTTAAATCAGACGATGATTATTACTCGTAATAAGTCATCATATCGTCAATAGAAAACGTTTAAACGTTAGTTGACCAAACACATTTATCTGCATTAGGTAGACGTCATATGGACGTCAGTAACTAAATACCACAACTTTGTTTGTTATATTTTCTCTTCTTGTTACAGGAAATGAAAAAAGACAGTTGACACGGGAGAGGGTAACACTGTCAAAGAGAACTCCAGACGACAAATGGTAAGAGAAAATGTATTTTTTCTGAATACTTTCTAGCTGCTGCAATTTAGATCGAAGTCGAACGTTGAAGTTTGCTAAGTCACCCCATCGATGTCAAATCGACGACAACTCTTAATTTTCTGGGAACTACTCATGTGTAATTGAATTATCAACAAAACATTTTATATCAATTTTTTAAAACGACTTCTTGAATTGGGAAAACTTTCTTCTTTAGGTTTTAACAATTTATACCGGGAACTTATACATATAGTCTTACTTGAGTCATCGCGAAAAGTTTGTTAGAACTTTTTGCTCAAATAATTATGTTGCAAATGGGTGTTCCTCAAGGATCCAACTTGGGGCTCTTGCTGTTTTTAATTTTATTAACGATTTATGCGAAACGCTGGACTGTAACGGACGGATGACCCGAAACTATGTATATGCTTCTATCTCCAACTGAAATGATTGTATTGTATTACCTAATTTACAGCAACATATTTTACAGGTTTGGAATAAAAAAAATCACCTCTGTGTAAATATTTGAAAGTGCAAAATATATTATTCAGTCGCAAATCTAACGTACTACAATATCTTTATAATGTAACAGTGTATCAGAGTGAACCGATTCCCCATGAGATTTAGGACCACTTTAATTGTCAAAAATTACATTTAACCATCATATTAGCAACATTGTAATGTCAGTAGTGCGCAAGGTTTTGTTTTTCGTGTCCGTAAGAATTTCAGTTATATTTCGACTTTCACAACTTTGTATTTCCGTCTAGTTGGAACGAAATTAGAATATTTGGAATCGGATATGTTCAACATTCAGTTGCTGTTAAATCCAAGCAATTTTTTATTTCCCGACTTATTGTTCGATATAATAGTACTTTCTTTATGTAAAAGTACGCCAACGAATTTATTCCTAAAATTATCAATTACCGCATACTAGAACCGAGATATTCGGCTGTTTAAAATTTTCTTCCATTAATTATTATCTTAATAACCCGTCAATACGGTTGTTTATTTATATTTTGGAATTCTCATAAAGTAATCCACTTCCTCGGTTGTATTTATAAATGTAAGCGGAATCAATTAAAATCTGATCAATTCTCCCTATTTCCTATCGGAATAAATAACCCAACATAAATCTGAAACGTCGGCAAACCATTTATAATTTCTCAGAATACTTAATAACCACTTCTCCTTGTTGATTCATCCAAATCTGAACTTTTCAAAGAAATTAACATGTTAAAAACACTTTATGTAAAAAAAAACAAGTACGAATTTTTGTCACCGTAACATCATTTAATGTAACACCTATATTTTTTTCTGAAATCGTTCGGGCATGTGTACCTTTTTGGCCTAATAATACTTATAACATTTATTGAACGTATTCTATATATTAAACGTTTATTACAACTGTTTGTTTATGTTTATAGTTATGTTGCAATTTGTAACTATTAAACATTGGCTGAACTTTACTCGAAAAGTCAGCAACATTATTGCTGTTATTTATCTATTCTTCGACAATATTATTAATATTAGTAAATTTCTCCTTGTATCTCTCCCCTCTAAATATTTTATCTACTATGTCTAGTTTATTTGTGAAAGATTCCTCTACATATCCTTCGGCAACGTTTTCCACATGTCTCAATTTTTGTCCCAGCATTAACCGAATTGGTCGCAGGGGATTGACGGAAACAATGTCTTGTACATTTATCTACATTTGACACATTTTTCCGGCACTTTAATCTAAAGCTTTGATCCTAAATCATCTATATCATTCAAATTTAATTGATACAGTTCATCACGGTGACATGCACCGGCAACACCAAATATTAAGGTAACCTAGAGAGGCAAAGCTAATATCTAAATGTTTTACAAATTTTACATATAAACTTATCTTATTCTTTAAATCTATATTATCTGGTGGTTGAGTAAAAAACGCTTCAAGTTGTTTATTTAACAACTTTGGTGTACAGTTGTCAATTTGACGTTTTAGAAAAACACGTGGTTTCAATTATTTTGATATATCTTTGTCTACCTTTGTAGTGTTGCTCTAAACATGGAGTAATTTGACCATAACGTAGATGCCATCAACTTTAAAGATAAATCGGAAAAGTATGCAATCATAACATTGTAACCTGAGGGGTTATTTCTTTATCTATCTCTCTATCGTTATGACCAGTATCATAACGAGTCTGGATTTCAAAAGAGTTTACTATTTAATTCTCGAAAGGGAGTTTATAATGATCATTACACTTTAATTAATACGTGGGAATCTAGAAATGTTGTATGTTCATAGAATGAATTTCAGGCACTTACCATCTATTGCTTACGTAGAATGTAATCCAATGACTGTCTGTACAGGGTGACACTGATGTTGGAAGAAACAAAAAGAAACACCAAAACTTTTCAGGTAGGGTTTTAATAACAATAAAAACAAAACAAACTAACTAACTAACGACACAACAGGCTCGAACAACATAGTAATTTTTTTTTATTAAATTAACCCGAGACTAAAGCTAAGTCGACTGCTCAATGTGGAACCTAAGGAAAAACTCCTATTTTTCGGGGATCTCTTCTGAATTCGACACCTCGCTTCGACACGCCCATTTCTTGGGTCCAGAAGTTTCTGTTCTTATCTTATTGGCGGGAACTCTGAATATCGGGACGCTTTGGCATAACTATGCCATGTTAATAATTACCTAATTGACTGGACCTACATTTATATAAATAATTCTGTGACTAACTGAACTTACAAGTAACCCTAGCCTTCCTCTAGTGACTCCGTGTAGCAATACGGGACGGATTAGTCAATCTCATTTACATTATCCTATAGCTTGCTTGGAAAATCCGCCTAAAAACCAGCTATTTGATCTATTACTTTCTTTTCCTCACAACATTCTAACAACTTATTCTTGGATTTCCTACGGTCTTTGGAATGCATTTTTCGCGCGTTATTTGAATATCGATTTTTCTTTTTATACCTGCTCAACACATGGCCCCGACAGTCTAAGTGGACTTGTTAAAAAATATTGCCAAATTTTGTGAGGCCTTCCCCGAAGGACGGTCTTGGCGACGTTAATCCAACTTGAAAACCATTAACTTTCCGATAAATTAGTGTTGACTGAAATATTTTACCTTTTGGCCCATCCGTTCCTAACAGAACTAACAAATAAATTACCACGCGTCCCGGCTTTTGTTACAACATTTTCGGATCGGGAGGTCGTATTTTTTTTAGAGGCAATAAGTCTTGAAACGTGTGTGAGCGAATTCGTTCTTTTCCCTAAATTCGTTTGGTAATAACTTTAAAGTAATGTTTTTTCAGCATTTTTTAATATATTTTAATACTTTTATTTTTTAAAAGGGCAGCAGCAGGTGTCGGATGCATAGTTCATCAAAAATTAATACAAAGTGTGAGTAAATGGGAAGCACATACGGAGAGAATTTTATCAGTGGAGATAAAGAAAAGGGATGGAAAACAAATGACTGTGATATGTGTATATGGGCCAGATGAAGATGAAAAAGCAGAAATAAAAGACACATTCTGGGAGGAATTAACATTAGTCACTGAAGAAAGTAAAGGAATAGTATATGTATTAGGAGATTTTAACAGTAGAGTGGGTAAGAAAGATGGAAGATATAACACAGTAATAGGTCAATATGGTGAAAATAAAAGAAATAATAATGGAAAGAGAATGCTGGAGTATTGCCTATTAAATAACTTGATTATAACAAACACTTTTTATGAACACAAAGAGATACATAAATANAAGAAATGTAATGAAAGAACAAAAACTCTATTTGTAGGATACAGAAACTTGCAAGCAGTAAATATTTCAGAATGTGCATATGCAGATGATGTTGTAATTATGGCTGCAAGTGAGAAAGAGTTACAGAAAAATATAGATATGTGGAAAGAAGTATTAGGAGAAAATGGAATGAAAATAAATGTCAAGAAAACAAAAACAATGGCAATAACAGAAGAACAACAGAAAATAAATATACAGATAGATGGAGTGAGGCTGGAACAAGTACAATATTTTGATTATCTAGGGGTATTGATAGAAGGATCAGGAAAACAAGACAAAGAAATAGAAAAAAGAATAGAAAATACAATGAAAGTATACCATAGTATAAATAAAAGCTTCATTAACAAGAGGGAAATATCTACAAAAACTAAAATGAATGTGTATCAAGCAGTTTACAAACCAATTTTAACATACGGGTGTGAGACATGGATATTAACGAGACAAAATAAGAGTAAAATTCAAGCAACAGAAATGAAGCAATTAGCTTGTAATGAAGAAATGTAGGTATGCATTAACAAAAATTTCATAGTTCATATTAATTAATTAATACTGTTTGCTATTTGAGATAAATAAGTATGTGTATCTCGTAGTAAAAGCACAATTCCGGACTCAATGCTTGTTTGCTTCGGTTAATTGTCGTCCGGAAATGTATTGCTTTTACTACCAGGTACACAATATACTATTTATTCCTTACCATTAATTTTTAATCATCCTTCGAAGTTAGCTGGATTAGTAATCTACTTTGTGGAATATTTTACAGTACAGCGTCGTAAAGACGATATTAACGAACAGAAAATCATACTTTCTCCGAGACTTATTAAAAAATGCTATATAATCAGCTAGCTACATCTTCTCACAATTATAGTGTAAAAAGGAAATAACTAGTTTCCAGCGAAATTTCTCGAGTCTAATTTTCGCAGCCGGAAAAAAAAACTAATAACAAAGATGAAGTTCCACTTACTCGGTTAATTTCCTAACTCCGGGAACAAGGTTTTTTAATAAGACTCCGCAACTCCGACGGCAATAATAAGGGACTTTCTTTAATGAACTATTAAGAAAACAATCAAACTTTTGAGTAGTCGGTAACGATTATAGTTAGGGCGAATTAAAATTTCTGCTGTCACTTCATTCCTTTTAAGGAGTTGGAAGTTTCTCAGATTTATAAAGCGTAGCATGAATGACGGTTCGTGTCGTGTATAATGAGGTGAGACAGTCGGGTAACAGTAAAAGAACAGGCCGTGCATAAAATATATAAAAGTTGCTTCCTATACTTTCTACAATATTAGTTGTTTGCGAAAAAGAAAATAAATATATTACAAACCACGATTCAATTCAAACTTTTCACCGTTTATACAGTACGGTACAGCAGGGTGTCTCATAATTAGCTACCAACCCTGAACACGCCGATTCTATGATCAAAACTACTAAACTAAAACTAAGGTGAAAAAGTTCATATGAACATGGGTCCGGAAATGCTTCCTAAGGGCACAGGGACCCATTGAAGAGGGAGGAATGGAAATCATTTTTTTGCAATATCTCTCAATCGCGTTGTGATAAATGAATGAAATTTGGTATACACAGCTAAATTTTGATGAGCAATTTGATGGACTAATCCATTTATTTCCACAAGGTCCATTGGGGTGGGTACGGGGGGGCCCTTGGTACTTTGCGTGTGTAACTTTTTCATCTTTGACTTTTTAACAAATTGGACAGCAAATTCCGTTTTCCCGAACTGTTTTACGTTAAAAAGGTACTCTTGTTTCAAATCGTTATCTTTAACGGTTTCTGAGAAAATCGCTCTTGAATTAATCCCACTTTGGTCAATTTCATAGTAATTTAAACAAAATTATCAAGGTATTCTTATGTCAAAGTATTGTCAACCCGATTGCCAATTTAATAGTTCTAAGCGAAAAAAATGGAAGAGTTTACGGGACAAGAGTTAGTTGATATGATATTTATTTATGGCTTTTGCGATGGTAATGCTGCAGCGGCAGAACGCGAGTACGGGAGAAGGTTTCCAAACCGAAGGCTGCCATCAAGGAGGACATTCCCTACGGTATTCCGCAACTTAGCTGCAACCGCCACTTTTCGAAAGGCACCGGGTCAAGGACGTCCCAGGATTAATAGGGAAGCGGAGGTCCTTGACGCTATTGAACAAGATCCTACGACTAGCATACGGAACATTTCAAGGCAAATAAATGTTCCTCGGCCAACGGTACTACATATCTTAAAGATTTCCTTAACAGAATTGATTAGATGTGCTACTAACATTTCAGGTTGGAAGAATATTAAAGCGACAAGGTCTACATGCCTATCACTATCGACGTGTACATGGCTTGATACCAGAAGATTTTGCGCCACGTATGCAATTTTGTCGCTGGATTTTGTCGCTGGACAACGAGCAAGCTTCCAAAATTTTGTGGTGTGACGAAGCTACTTTTACCCGAAATGGAAAATTAAATTTTCATAATTCTCATTATTGGGAAGAAGAGAACCCACATGTTGTTCGGAGAACAAACTTCCAGCAACGGTTTTCCATAAATTTATGGGCGGGAATAATTCACGACACTCTGATTGGACCTATTGAAATTCCACAACGTCTCAATTCAAATCTTTATTTAAACTTACTTCAAGAAAATCTTCCCCAAATTCTCGATGATCTGCCTCTAAATTTACGACGTAACATGTTTTTTCAACACGATGGAGCCCCGGCACATAGTGGTCGCAATGTTCTAAATTTCCTAAACGAAAATTTCGCTGGACGGTGGATAGGGAGGCACGGACCGGTAGCTTGGCCGCCGCGTTCTCCCGACCTAACCCCGCTGGACTTCTTTTTCTGGGGATATCTAAATCAAAAAGTTTACGCCACCGAAGTCGATACCCGTGAGGAATTGCTGCAGCGTATCAATGATGCAGCCAATGAAATTCGTCAAAACCGTTTTAGCATCTTAATAGCTTCGAGAAGTGTTACACGTAGGGCAAGACTTTGTATCAGAGAAGGTGGAGGGTTTTTTGAACAGTTTTTAAAATAGCTTGTTGTCTGTTATCAAAATTAAGTTTCCATCTTATGATCCCTTCGAAAAGTGACGGTTGCAGCTAAATTGCGGAATACAGTGAGGAATGTCCTCCTTGATGTCAGCCTTCTGTTTGGAAACCTTCTGCCGTACTCGCGTTCTGCCGCGCAGCATTACCATCGCAAAAGCCATAAACAAATCATCATATCATAATTGTTCTACATCAATAATGTGTATTACTGATTACGTATTAAATTATTATTATTATTTTTTGTTTAAATTACTATGAAATTGACCAAAGTGGGATTAATTCAAGAGCGATTTTCTCAGAAACCGTTAAAGATAACGATTTGAAACAAGAGTACCTTTTTAACGTAAAACAGTTCGGGAAAACGGAATTTGCTGTCCAATTTGTTAAAAAGTCAAAGATGAAAAAGTTACACACGCAAAGTACCAAGGGCCCCCCCGTACCCACCCCAATGGACCTTGTGGAAATAAATGGATTAGTCCATCAAATTGCTCATCAAAATTTAGCTGTGTATACCAAATTTCATTCATTTATCACATTGCGATTGAGAGACATTGCAAAAAAATGATTTCCATTCTTCCCTCTTCAATGGGTCCCTCTGCCCTTAGAAAGCATTTCCGGACCCATGTTCATATGAACTTTTCATAGAATCGGCCTGTTCAGGGTTGGCAGCTAATTATGAGACACCCTGTATACTCAGCTCGTACTTAACCTCAACATAGTCAGACATGTTGTAGTTTTTCTTATTGTTAAAGTGACATAAAAAGAAGAAACACTATTTCGTAAACACGTTATAATAGTTTAGAGGAACATTTTTCAGTTTACAAGAAAGGACTTAACGGGACGGTTAAATGTATTTCTAGAACTTCTCTAATTAATTATCTGTCTTTGCGGCACTGTTGGACAAAAATAGGTTTAATCTGAAGATCTAACTTTCAGACTGATAGTCTGGTAGTTTACTTTTACAAATATAGTCCTCTTAGGAATTCTACTGAACTTATAACAATCTTGTGTGCATGTATATACAGGGATCAATTACTATTTAAGTTTCAAACGATTATTATACATTTTTTTGCATCTGGAACCTTTGGTCTACATTCACTGTATGTAAGTTACTAATCTAATAACAAACGCAAAAGACTTTTAGATTTGACAGTTAAGTAACAACTAATTTTAACACTAGTAATAGCTGGGAAAACATTTAGACCTTCGTTGGTGTGAAATATACTTCAAATATTGGGGGGTTGACAAGCGGTGTCATTCGCCTATATTTAAATATGTCAGCAGCGAGTTCCTATATTATTAAAATGTAATTTCTAAACAATTCCGTTGAAGAACTTTCTTAAATTAAGAACAAAATACAGAAACGTTTTTAGTAAGAACAGTTTCAAATAGAATATACAGGGTGAGTCAGTTTTTTGTAGTAGGATTTTAACAGTTGATAGAGAATCATTTTTTAATAAGAAAAGTTCCTATAAACGTAGGTCTTAGAACGCTTCGTTTGTGAGATATAGGGCGTTGAAAACAAACTTTTTTTAAGAATTTTTCTTAATATTTCTAAAAGAGATATTAAACTAAAATTTGGTATTAGTAATACATTAGTTATGATGAATAAAACAAAGATATCTGTTATCCATTTCACCCACCAGTGACGTGCCTGAGGTGGGTTACTGCTCCCTTTAAAAAAATAATTCGTACGCCCGTGGATTTTTCTGGAAAATAACATCAATTCTAAATTTTTTAATCAATTCTGAACGAAACAGCTCTCTTTCAATTTTTTATAAAATTAATTCATTTGGCATGAAACTGTTCCAACGATACTAGTACCTAATTTGTGAATTAATAAGAAAAATATGATGTACATTGAAGATCACCAAAAACGATTGAATGAATAATAACAGCTGATAGAGAATAATTTTTTAATAAGAAAAGTTTCTATAAATATAGGTCTTAAAACGCTTCGTTTGTAAGATATAGGGTGTAGAAAACAAACATTTTAAAGAATTTTTCTTAATATCTCTAAAAGACCAACAGATATTAAACTGAAATTTGGCATGAAAAAACAAACACAGAACTTAAAAAAAGAACTACACTTTACACAATGTTCGCGTTCTTATGTCAACGTCATGACATTTAATCGTTTTTGATGATTTCAGGGTACATCATATTTTTCTTATTACCAATGTATTACCAATGTCGTTGGAACAGTTTCATGCCAAATGAATTTAACCAAAAACCGTTCATTTTATAAAAAATTGAAAGAGAGCCGTTTTGTTCAGAATTGATTAAAAAATTTAGAAATGATGTTATTTTCCAGAAAAATCCACGGGCGTACGAATTATTTTTTTAAATGGGGCAGTAACCCACCTCAGGTACGTCACTGGTGTGTGAAATGGATAACAGATATCTTTGTTTTATTCACCATAACTAATGTGTTATTAATACCAAATTTCAGTTTAATATATGTTGGTCTTTTAGAGATATTAAGAAAAATTCTTAAAAAAAGTTTGTTTTCAACACCCTATATCTCACAAACGAAGCGTTCTAAGACCTACGTTTATAGGAANGAACAGGTCGAAGAACAGAATAGAGAGAAATATTCTTGATATGCCAAGAACAGAATCAAGAATCAGCTTGCTAGGATGAAAATCAAAAACAATGAATAGAAACGTTCTTAAGAAAACAGAATAAACATGAATATACTTGGTAAGAATATACTCAAAAACAGAACGGCGGAAAACGTTCTTCAGAGTATAAAATATGGAAACAAATAAACAGACACGTTTTTAGTAAGAACAGCTTCAAGAATATAATGAAGAAAAACCTTCTTGTGGAAACAAAATTAAGAACAGAATACAGAGAAACTGTTTTAACAGAACAGGGTGAAGAACATAATAAAGAGAAACATTCTGGGTGAGAACAGTGCCAAGAACAGAACAAAGAATCAACTTGCTAGGATGAAAATAAAAAACAATAAATAGAAAGGTTCTTTAGAGAACAAAGTAAGAACAGAATAAGCATGAATAGACTTGGTAAGGATACAGTCAAAAAGAGAATGAAGGAAAATGTTCTTCCGAGAATAGAATGAAGAAAAAAGCGGAAACATTCTTGGTGAGAACAATCTCAAGAATAGATTTTTGCTGGTAACAAAATTAGGAAAAAAATAAAGAGAAACCTTCAGAGTATAAAATAAAAAAGTCGAACATACAGAAACGACCTGAGTAATAAAATAATCGTAAGATAAGAAACATAAAACTCGCTGGGAACAAAGTTAGGAACAGAATAAAGAGAAACGTGGTCTTGGTAAGGACAAAGTCAAGAACATAATCAAGAAAAACTTCTTACTAAGATATATTTAAGCAATCAGTTTCGTTTATCGAAATTTAATTGCATACTAAAATTGATATCTAAGTTCGTAAATCTACTATATGTACAAAGTTGTCAATAAATATATATTCAGGGTGATTCACAACTTATCCAAAAAAAATTGGGAACAGATGCGTATTGAAAAATGGAGTCAATATCGTAAAAAATATTTTGTAAAATCTTTATAATTTCCGAAAAAAAAAATTATATTATAAGTATTTGTAGTATTTTCAACCTTTATATTGCTGGGCTACTGTAGTCTCTAGCGTCATCCGAATTCAATCTATGTGCGTTTTGCGCTGTGCGCAGTGCGCTCTCGCCACGGGGCTACCCAGGCGATTCCGAATACTGAAATCCGATTTTAGTATTAACGTTTTTTCGATAGTGTTTAAATTAGTTTTTCAAGTGTCAAAAATGGCTTACGTGTATACCAACTCGAAGTTGATGGATAGCATATTAATTTATGGTGAAGCAAGACAACACTTGTGTTAGTTCGTAGAAACTGGGTAAGGTCAGGTTTTACAGTGCCGTGCAGAAGTGTACGTTTCAATCATTTTCGAACTGTCATTTTTTATTTCTTTTTACAAAATTGTATTTGTAAGAGTTCCCTTTACATTCAAAATTGTTTTTTGGACAAGTTCTGAATGGCCCTGTAATATGCCTAACAGACTCGTCTATAGAAGTTGTAGGACGCTGTGGAGAATACCTAGAATACATAGAGATGCGGGGCGTCGCGTCGCTTCGCTGCTTTATTGGCTATGTCTGAGAAGTTCCGTATTAGTTATGGCGAGTTAACGGAAAAGAATTCCCATCCTAAATCAATACATCCAACTCTATAATTGAAAAATTCTTACGGCCGGAGGCGGTCCGCAGCTATCTATTAAAACTTTCGGATGGAATATGGAAATTCGAGCGTCGCGCCTGGGATTTTGTTTATTTCCCTAAAGCCAATAAGGCCTTAATGACTTCGATAAAGTTGCGAATTGCCAATTTTTTCAACTTTATTTGTGTCTTTCTGGTTACGCTCCAGTGTGGCATCTTAAAAAGTAAGACATGAAACGACATGAACATTAGGGTGGAGTGAAAAAGGCATTTTTTTTTATTTTAAAAATTTCATTTTGGAATAGTTACAGAAAGTTGCCTAATAGTATCCCAAAGAAAAAACCTAAATGATGTTTTGAAATAATAAAATAACTTCTGCCCTCTACCGCCCATTAAAAGAGGTGTGAAAAAATATTTTTTTAATTTTCACAATTTCATTTTGGAATAGTAGCAAAAAGTTGCCTATTGGTATCCCAAAGAGAAAATCTAAATGATGTTTTGAAATATTAAAATATTTTCTGCCCTCTACCACTCATTAAAGGGGGTATAAAATAATATTTTTTTAAATTTTCAAAATTTAATTTTGGAATACTAACAAAAAGTTGCCTATTACTATCCCAAAGAGAAAAATTAAATGATGTTTTGAAATATTACAATATCTTCCGCCCTCTATCACCCCTCAAAGGAGGTATGAAATACACTTGTTAATTATAACAATAAGAAAAAAGTTTTTTGTGCTAATAATGCAAATATAACGTTATAATAAGATTACAAAAACTCCAAAGTATCTTATGTGTAGAATAAATATCAGTTTTAAAGTGAGAACAGCAAATTTCATAAATTATTAAAATTACATTTTCAAATAACATTATTTTTTACGTTACGGTTCTGTCATATTACCGAGCCGGCTAACTAGAATTTTCCGGTTATGTTTAGATTTTCACTTGTGAGTCAGTAGAAGTGTTGACTTCAAGTAAACCACACGTATTGCTATTTTATGCGATTTGTGAAGTGTTTTCTGTTTTTTGAGGTATTTTTCGATTTTTTCCGGGATTCAACATGAGTTCATTAAAAACATTGTGTACCAGAAGATCTATCGAGTGCCCTATATTTGGTAGTCCCTTGAACTTCAGTGATAGTGTGCTACCGACTTCTAAAGACGTATTAAGGTGTTTCTTATCGATTAGGTATGATTTAAAACTGCCGAACTCTGGAAAAGAACCAACGGTTTTTGAAATTTGTGAGAATCTGGCTGATAAAATTTTATCTTTATGGAAGAAGGCATCTATTCCTACAGTTTCTCGCAAGCGAGTCCTCCAACAAATTCGAGTATATCACGATAAATATCTCAAATTATTGAGATATCCGAAAGGAAAACGAAATGAGAACTATAAATCAAAGGTGGATGAGTTTCGGAGAAATAGTGAAAAGTTGTTCGATATTAGCTCCTGCAAATGTGAGACATTTATTGAATGTATTTGTAGCAAAGATAGGAAGGTTCCTGTCGCAGAGCAAGCATTTCTAATTGATCAAAGGAGTTCCCGAAAAATGATAATTGGTAGCGTGGATTTGCATGAAACAAGGAAATTATTGAAAAGAGCAGAGAGAAAGGAAAATATTAGAAAAAGACAGGAACGGGAAAATACTGTACCGAAAAGAGGAAAATTAGGTGATGGAGAACAAAATGATGGAAATTTTCTAGAGCTAGAGATAGATCCTGATGTACCAAGTACTTCTAAAGTTAGTATTAAAACAGTGGAGATTTTACAGAATAGAATAAAGCTTCCGACTGTTGCTAAATTATGCGATAGATTTCGATTATCTGACAGATCTGCAGCCGCAATTACCACTGCAGTCTTAAAAGATGTTGGGATTATCACAGAAGATAGTACAACCAAGGTTATTGACAGAAGTAAGATAAGAAGAAAACAATGAATAGAAACGTTCTTAAGAAAACAGAATAAACATGAATATACTTGGTAAGAATATACTCAAAAACAGAACGGCGGAAAACGTTCTTCAGAGTATAAAATATGGAAACAAATAAACAGACACGTTTTTAGTAAGAACAGCTTCAAGAATATAATGAAGAAAAACCTTCTTGTGGAAACAAAATTAAGAACAGAATACAGAGAAACTGTTTTAACAGAACAGGGTGAAGAACATAATAAAGAGAAACATTCTGGGTGAGAACAGTGCCAAGAACAGAACAAAGAATCAACTTGCTAGGATGAAAATAAAAAACAATAAATAGAAAGGTTCTTTAGAGAACAAAGTAAGAACAGAATAAGCATGAATAGACTTGGTAAGAATACAGTCAAAAAGAGAATGAAGGAAAACGTTCTTCCGAGAATAGAATGAAGAAAAAAGCGGTAACGTTCTTGGTGAGAACAATCTCAAGAATAGATTTTTGCTGGTAACAAAATTAGGAAAAAAATAAAGAGAAACCTTCAGAGTATAAAATAAAAAAGTCGAACATACAGAAACGACCTGAGTAATAAAATAATCGTAAGATAAGAAACATAAAACTCGCTGGGAACAAAGTTAGGAACAGAATAAAGAGAAACGTGGTCTTGGTAAGGACAAAGTCAAGAACATAATGAAGAAAAACCATTTTTCTTACTAAGATATATTTAAGCAATCAGTTTCGTTTATCGAAATTTAATTGCATACTAAAATTGATATCTAAGTTCGTAAATCTACTATATGTACAAAGTTGTCAATAAATATATATTCAGGGTGATTCACAACTTATCCAAAAAAAATTGGGAACAGATGCGTATTGAAAAATGGAGTCAATATCGTAAAAAATATTTTGTAAAATCTTTATAATTTCCGAAAAAAAAAATTATATTATAAGTATTTGTAGTATTTTCAACCTTTATATTGCTGGGCTACTGTAGTCTCTAGCGTCATCCGAATTCAATCTATGTGCGTTTTGCGCTGTGCGCAGTGCGCTCTCGCCACGGGGCTACCCAGGCGATTCCGAATACTGAAATCCGATTTTAGTATTAACGTTTTTTCGATAGTGTTCATATTAGTTTTTCAAATGTCAAAAATGGGTTACTCGTGGCAACTCGGAGTTGATGGATATTGTTTTAATTTATGGTGAAGTAAAACAACATTTGTGTTGTGGTGAAACAGTTGTGTTATGGTGGAGCAAGACAACATATGTGTTAATTCATAGAAACTGAATAAGATGGACCCAAATGTGTTTACACGTCGGTGGACAAAATTTTTATCTGTTGTTGTAACATCAGGTATGTTAAATTATTTTAATAATTAAAACCACAAATTAATTTTATTAATTAATACCAACACTAGCGGCGAAAGCAGTTGAATTTGCTGATATAAAATAGATGTTATAAAATTTTATTTATTTCATTCGTTGGGAAAGAAATTCTTTAAATTTTTTGTCTGTTCATTTTTTAAAACCCTGTGCCGCCGTGTCGGTCGCCGACGCCATGCTTTGTCTTGCGCAAGGTCAGGTTTTACAGTGGACCAGTTTCCAGTACTGCGAAGACGTGTACTTTTATATCATTTTGGAAATGTCCTTTTTGATTTTTTTTTACAAAATTATATTTATAAGGGTCCCCTATACATTCATAATTTTTTTTGGATAAGTTCTGAATCACCCTGTATTTAACATTGAGAGACAGAAAATTCAGATAACATTTTCCAAAACAGTCGAATTCAGTTTGTCTCTTTTAGTGAAAAAAAAAAGATAAATATCTAGAACTATCAGTTTTTGATTCAAGAGCCATTTTAACTCTCAAACAGAGGTGACTTCCACCTTAAAAATTTCAATGCCAAGGAATGTTTGACATAATTGTTTTGCATTTAAAAAGGAAAATAAGAAAGCTAGCAAGAGTAAAGATCTGTATTGAAAGAGTATGTTATTTTAGACATCCCAAGAAAAATCGTATTAATTAAATTAATTCAATATACTAAGGCTAGTAGTAATCACGAACATCTATATTTTCATGGCCTATGATTTGACAGCAGTTTCATTTTTAAACATGTACCTTTTTTAATATAAGGATTTTATCAAGGTATCCATATTTCAAACGGCTCACCCCTTCATACACACAGCATAAATTAAGTCATATATTACCCCAGCTACAACAGAACACATCACCAGAATATTAATGACTTAGAGCCCTATCCTGAAATATAATCACATCTTGATATTATAGGGACGTGTTATCCTAAGAACGATCTAGCAGTTCCAATATTTCCCTCTACTAAACCTTTTACAAAATAAAGTGCAAGAATAAACCTAAACTACGAATAACATCGAGGAGAAATCTTCAGCGGCTCTGTAGTCGTAGCCTGAAATTCAGAACTTCTGCCATTTGCCCTTAGAGGGCTCTCGCAGTTAGAATAAGGATAAAATTGAGGCGTGCATTGACTTCAGACACATATTTTACGATAAGCGTCGACATGATGATTTCGTAGCACAGCCAGCTTAATAAAAATATTATGGTCGTGATTTAATTATAATTAATTATTAATTTACATAATATACATGTAGAATAAATTTAACGATAATTTATTCAATTTCTTTTAGAAAATATAAATTTTAACGAAAGGGTAATCAGTTGATTTTGACGTTTTCATTACGAACTGACCGATTTGTGAATAAAGTTAGTTCTCTGTTTGCTAAAAGAAAGTATAAAGGCAGCGATACGAGATGTCATAAATCTTAAAAGCAATGAGTATAAAANGTATATCACGATAAATATCTCAAATTATTGAGATATCCGAAAGGAAAACGAAATGAGAACTATAAATCAAAGGTGGATGAGTTTCGGAGAAATAGTGAAAAGTTGTTCGATATTAGCTCCTGCAAATGTGAGACATTTATTGAATGTATTTGTAGCAAAGATAGGAAGGTGCCTGTTGCAGAGCAAGCATTTCTTATTGATCAAAGGAGTTCCCGAAAAATGATAATTGGTAGCGTGGATTTGCATGAAACAAGGAAATTATTGAAAAGAGCAGAGAGAAAGGAAAATAATAGAAAAAGACAGGAACGGGAAAATACTGTACCGAAAAAAGGAAAATTAGGCGATGGAGAACAAAATGATGGAAATTTTCTAGAGCTAGAGACAGATCCTGATGTACCAAGTACTTCTAAAGTTAGTATTAAGACAGTGGAGATTTTACAGAATAGAGTAAAGCTTCCAACTGTTGCTAAATTATGCGATAGATTTCGATTATCTGACAGATCTGCAGCCGCAATTACCACTGCAGTCTTAAAAGATATTGGAATTATCACAGAAGATAGTACAACCAAGGTTATTGACAGAAGTAAGATAAGAAGGGCTAGGACAAAAACTAGACAGAACCTGCAATCACAAAGAACTTCCGAGCCATTAAAAGCCATGTACTTCGATGGCAGAAAAGATAAAACTCTTGTAATGGAGAAAATTAATAACAAGTCTCATAGAAGAACAGTAGTAGAAGAGCATATTTCATTGATACAGGAACCCGGCTCCCATTTCATGGGTCACACAACACCGATATCCGGCTCAGCAAAACCCATTTTCGAATCTATTTTCACCTTCTTGGAAAGTAACAATTACAGCTTAAATAACCTTGTAGCTATAGGATGTGATGGGACGGTGGTCAATACCGGATCCAAAGGTGGGGTGATAGTTCACCTTGAGTTACAGATAAAACTACCTTTACAAAGATTCATATGTCAGCTTCATATGAATGAACTACCCCTGAGGCATCTATTCGAATATATCGATGGTGACACAAGTGGTCCTCGTGGATATTCTGGTTCCCTAGGAAAACAAATAGAACATTGTGAACATCTGCCACCTATTACATTTAAACCTATCAGTTGTGATTTACCAAACATTGATTTTAATGAATTGAGTACCGATCAAAACTATCTCTTTGAAATTTGTCGTGCAATATCTAGTGAAAATTGTTCGAATGACTTATCAAACCGCCATCCTGGAAAATTGGCACATTCTAGATGGCTTACTATGGCAAATCATATCTTACGCCTCTACATAGGAACAAAAAACCCTAGTGAAGGTTTGAATATTATTACAGAGTTTATTTTAAAGGTATATGCGCCAATGTGGTTTACGATTAAATTTAACCCGTCGTGTAAAAATGGCGCAAACCATGTTTGGCAAACAATTAAATTAAGTCGATATTTGCCACAGAAACTGAAGGATATAGTAGATCCAGTGATTCAGCGAAATGCTTATTTTGCGCACTTTGAATATCTTCTAATATCTATGTTAAATGATGATAAGATATATATAAGAGGAGAATTTGCTCTTCGACGTATTCTGAATGCGAAAAGGAATGCAAGTACATCAGTGCGAGCTTTTAGTATACCAGAATTAAACTTTGATGCTGACGACTACATAGACCTGATTGACTGGCAAGAATGTGAAATTTCCCCACCCCCAATACTTCATAGCTTAGAAACAGAGGAGATAGAGTTATTAATCGACACCGCATCTAATAAAATGATAGAGATAACTGCTTTTCCTTGTCACACCCAAGCAGTAGAGAGATGTGTCAAGTTAGTAACTGATGCTTCTTTATCAGTTATTGGTTCAGACAAACGAGATGGATTTATTAAAACCACTTTTGATTCACGCAGAATTATGTCAAAATTTGAAACAAAAAGGCAATTCAAACAGTAGACCTTTCTGTTACAGTTGGGCGGTGGGAGGGATGGAACTCGTCGAGCAGTCACCTCCCCGTGGTGAGTTCTGGGTTGTTTGACATTAAACAAGCGAAGAACTGCTCTAACTAGAAATCTAAGAGCAGATGGCAAAAATACAGAAAAGCCACATTATTACTTCAAAATTATCCCTCTCAAGGGTTGATATCGGGGTGATGAAAAATCGAAAACGTTATTTATCGTGCTAATTGACAAGAATTATGCTAATTAGTATAAATGATTAATTTATATATAGTCGATTTTGATTTTCAAGTTATAGTTTTGATATACGATATATTTCTAGATTTCCCAAAATATAAGGGTCTGTAGAGGGCAGAAGACGTAGTTCAAATGTAATAAAATTTTATATGGGTATTAATGAACCACAAAGACAATTTTTTTTCACTATTCCAAATTCGTATTGAAAAGTTAAATTTTTCGCTCCACCCTAATGAACATAACCCTGCTTTCTCTTAAAATATTCAAGGAGTAGCTTTCGATTTAAATGATCTAAGAGTCACTTACAGATTAGTTGAACACCAATTTGTTTCTCTGAAAGAACTTTCAGGGCAGACATGAAGTTGTTAGACCAGACAGATAAATTCCATATCGCGCCGTCCGTGAGCGCCTCATATTTTAAAGTCGTTTAGGACCTTCCATCGAACTATGATCCGATCTATAACCGCAATTCTCCTCGGAGAGATTTACATAAAGACCCGTCCAGCACAAAAAAGAACATTTACAGCGGATTATAGCCACTAAAATCGATCCTAAATCTCACACCATCGACTCCGCAGACAGTAAAAGACAACAATGTCTATAATCTCCAATTTTTACGACGACTTATACCCCCCCGGACCTAACATGAAATAAACACAAAGTTGTGAATCTGGGCCCATAAATACGCAACCGGGATATTTGTCATTGATAAATTTGGTAGAAAAACTTTTGTTTTCGGATTGTCACGGGCAGATGTTATGGGTGAAACTTTACGGGGGGAGGGGGGTATCCGATTTACGCCGGAAATGATGAGATCACTGTTAATTATGAGTTCTTTGTCTGAACATTCACGAGGGCTTCGGATATTTCTATATTATTCGTAAATAAAATTATAAAGTATCTATTATGAACAATTTTGTAAAGAAAGTTAAGAGAAATGTTTTCACGGAACAAAGTGAAGAACAAATATCTTTTTTAGAACAAAGTCAGAAACAAAACAATAAAAAATCTTAACAGGAAGAAAAACGTCCTTCAAACAACAAGACAAGAACGAAACGGATAGAATTTTTCAAGCTTGGAACAAAATTAAGAAGACAAGAGGAACATTCTTCAGAGAATAAAATGAAGAATTGAATAAAGAGAAACGTTCTTAGTGAGAACAACATTAACAACAGAACAAAGAGAAGCCTTCTTCTTGGGACTAAGATCAGGAACATAATAAAGAGAAACATTGTTGGGAGAACAAAGTAGAGAACAAAATAAAGAGAAACATCTTTGATGGTGTCAAGAATAGAACGAAGAATCAGTTTCTTAGGAACAAAATTAAAAAGAAAATAAAGAAAAACAATCCTCTGAATGAAGTTCAAGTAAGGAACAACAGGAATAAACGTTTTTGTTAGAACAAAGCCAAGAACAAAACGAAGAAAAATCTTAATAGGAAACAAAACGTCTTTCAGAAAACATTAACAGAAATCGAATAACTTTTTTAGTAAGATAAGAACAAAGTGGATATAAATGTTCGTTTTGGAAGAAAATCAAGAACAGCATAAAGAAAAACGTTTACACAATAAAAGTGAAGTAATAACAGATGAGAGTAAAGACAATAATATAACTTTTTGCCGATAATAAAGTTAAGAACAAAATAAAGATAAACGTTCTAGAGAGAATAATGAAGAACTTCATAAACAGGAACGTCTTTAGTAAGAGTAAAATCAAGCACAGAATAAAGAGTAAACTCTTAGTGGAAACAGTGTCCAGCACAAAACCAAGAATCAGGAGAGAACAAAGTGAAGAACAGAATAAGCATTAACGATCTTGGCGAAAACAAACTCAAGAACAGAACGAAAAGAAACAAAATCAAGAACAGAATAAAGGGAACAAAGTGAAGAACAGAATAAGCAAGAATAGTTTTGGTGAGAACTAACCAAATCAAGAACAGAACGAAGAAAAAGCAATATCGAGAGCAGAATGAAGAGATATTCTCCAGAGAATAAAGTGAAGAGCAGAATAAACATGAATGATCTTAGTGGGAGCAAAATCAAGAACAGAATAAAGAGGAACTTTCTTAGTAAGAACAAATTTAAAAGAACAAACTAGAGGAAAGTTATTGTTTGGAACAAAACTAAGAACGAAACAAGATCATTCTTGCCCAAAACGAACATTCTTAATTGATTTTTTGTTTTGCCCTTTATTGAAACATCAATATTTATATCCTTTTTGTTTTCTTTTGTTCTTTATTGAAAGTTTCTCGGCAGTTCGTTCAGATTGAAAAACAAAAAGTAATGTAACAAGAAGTAGACAGCAAAGTTTTCACAGCTGTTCACTTCTCACACCTTTCGTCGCCACCGTCGCGACAGCGTCCGGAGATTTTTCTATCCCTTAACCCAATTAAATTATAGAAAAGCATTTTGTTGTCGAGTTTAAATTGTCCCGTGATAATAAATCCGGAAGTGAAGTTAGTAAGGATAGCGCTAATAAACATAACTAGCTAAACACTTCTGACTGCCCGTCGTAATGAGGGAAGTCCCGGGACGCCCTTAACTTTTTAATCGCTTTCCTGAACTGTGTTTCGTGTACCCGGCGAGATTAATGTCCCCTGCAATAAAACTTTCCGATTTCAGTTTCTTATTTGATTTATGTCTACTCGGCTGCATTTAAAATTTCATTCGATCGTGCCCGGCAGGGCCCGTATCTCTGGGTGGGGGAGGTCGTTACTAGATGCACTCGCAGGAGGCTTCCGTTTTTCGTCGACGGGGAGAGGGGGAGTTTCTTGATTTAATTGCAAAGAAGTCAGGGCATCGGCCCAAAGGCTTTACGCGACTTGTGTTCGTTACTTTTCGCAACGCAAATTGCTGCAGTTGGGATATTCACTGCTTCAGAATTTAACTTACCAAATATTCGTATAGCCGTTTTAGAAATTTATATTTTAATTTCTCAGTGAGTATGCAATAATTTACAAACGGATCTATTATTGGAAATAAATTTGCACACACTACCATATAAAATTTTGATTAAGAGTAAAACGGGGGCAGGGACAAACTGTCAAATCTGTCAATATTGTTTAAATTTGTGAGAAGCACTCAAGATTTGGTACCAAGACCAAATCCAAAATGTATAGCGGCATTTCAATTATAAAATTTCAAGACGTCCTCATGGACCTGCAGGTGGCTTATTGGCAAGATGTGGGGCTTAACTCTAAAGGCTTTTAAACTGCATCAAGCTTCAACACCACTGGAGTGATAAGCACAGCTCCAGCCTTAGATGTTCTTCTGGTACGAAGGGTCTCAACAGTGGAAGCTGTGGCTAGGAAATGATTAGAATGGAAGACACACGGTTGTCCTGAAGGAACTAGTAGTGGGAGGTAGATTCTTGGAGCCGTCAGCGACGGCTATATATATCCCTTACCTACATTTAGTAGAGATGTTGGATGAGGAAGTTTTGTTTGAGTTGGTCTGATTCACTAACGGGCCCAAGACAGAAAATGGCTCAGGCGCGGTTATCAATGGCATGTGACCAAAAATGAACTTGTTTTATCTTTTGTGGAAGTATGCCAAGTCTTCCAAACTAAGGTATTCAGGCAAAAAAGAAGAAATCAACATGTTCACATATTCATGGATAGTGAGACAGTTTTGCATGAGCTTTTGTCCAGTAGCATTACCTTTGGCGCAGTTTCAGAATGTATCAATGCTGTATTCCTACTGCGTCAGGATAATCGTGTGAAACTGATTTGAGTTCCTGGATACAACAATATGACTGGCAATGAAAGAGTCAAATGGGGCGTAAGTAAGGTCTGAACCAGTATTTGGATCTGGTTTGCGACAGACTGAACTTCTCATAGAAGGTCTATGGGCTCAGCAAGTCAAAACATTGGCATGCTTACCAGAAACAGAATTGGTCTAGCGCGAGATCCAGTTTATGGAAGACGAGAATTCCATGTATATCCTCTGTCACTGCGCTTGCTTAATGATGAAAATATACAATTACCTTGGGGCAACATTTTTGTCGCCTCAGGACATCAGAGACACTCTATCAGCCTATCAGCCTCCGTATGTAGCATAAGTCTATTTTAAAACTCTTATTGGCGGCATGCACAATGAGTCGTAAACACATAACAACAATTTGTGAGTAATTTTTATGTTTCCGGAATACTTATATATTAAAATAGATAAAAGGAAAAACTTTCTTAAAAAAAGGCAGGACCTAAAGACCTTGTTCAGCTTTTGTTTTACAAAAATTATCAACCATAACGAGTTTCAAATTTATTTCTGCCTGTAGAAGCATTGAACAGTTAGGTACCTAAATTACTAAAACGTACTTATTGATTTAATTAAAGGTGTTTCGTTAGATATTGTGTTTAACTATTTTAAATCGAAACATTGAACAGATGAAAATCAAATTCTGCCATTGCCTGCTAGATTTAGATCTGAGTACCCGGCATATGCCGCAAACGTAAACAGATATTCGATTTATCACAATGGGAGACGCCGGTCGCCGAAAATAGTGAAATCGGCCTGGTTAATGGGGTATAAATCCGCGTAAATAATAGGCCAATATCGTTATAATTTTTCGCGCCGCGTCCCTAACGAAGATAAATGCCGATCCGGGCCGAAGCGCCCGTTCGACCTGCCACGTTTGCAAATAATCAATCTCCCATCGCGCGCCATCCATCAACGTCGGCGACGGCGTACGTATTTTCGGACTCCAAATGCACTTTTCCACTTGAGGATTCCCGGTACATTTGCGTCGGCAGTAGCGTTTCACCTAAGTCGATTTATAAACGACAAATTTCGCTCCTCCATGATATATTCGCGATGGGATGGTTTCTCCAGGGGGGAGGGCTGGGTTGCATGTAAGCGGGACTCCAGCGGCCCGTCATTTGCCGCTTTATCTACACATGCAATCCGGCCGGATGTGCTGCAATTTTTCTCCCGCGAAAGCTCTCGTATCATCGTGCACAATGCGCGTTTTAGCGGATATGTAAAAACTTTTAGCAGGAGTACGCATGTTTATGCCAGTAATAAATCTGGTGTAGCGAGCCTCATCAGCCGAGATGCTATGCCGAGCATTTGCAGGCACGTGCAGGCCCCGCTACAAAAAGCGAAGCAAATTTTCCATATTCCGTAAATTTTTCATTGTTGTGTAACATTCACTGTTTGCACAATATGAATGTCAGAAATTTTATTGTTTGACATGTTCAATTGACCCTAAAAAATTATGAAACCGCGGAGCGCTAGAGATGTTTTAAAATCTTATGAGCTTTGACCTTCATATGCGCAGAAACATAATTCCGACCGTCGCACAGTGGTCCAAATGTTCAACCTAGCCGGAAGAAAGTCACAACTCGCTTTTGAAAAGCCGCATTGACATGAAACTTTGCACGTTCATAGATTTTATCAATAAAAACACTCACCAAAAAAAATGGGCGCAATCTATAAAATGGACGTGTGAGATTTTTTGTTAAATAAATAAAAACAAATAATATACCTGTATTTATGTAAAACATTATTTATTTATTTATCTAAAATTTCAAATATTTATCACAAATTTTAATCTACATTAATAGGAGCTATAGAAAGAAATAATGTTTTCAATTTAATGAAATATGAATATATATTTAATCCAAATATTCAAAATGTTAAAGGCAAGTGAAATGTAAAGGCAAATCAAAGACAACTGAAAATTATTCAAAAAACAACGGCCTGTGACGAACAAATACAACAAATCGAAAAAGACAATATGTTTGCTTTAATCTGATTCACTTTCGGAATCGAGGAACGACTCTGGTATAGAAGCATCTGAAAGTAACGCAATAACCAAGCATCAAATAGTTCCCTCTTAGTAATTGACATTTTAAACTGTAAACCAAATAAAAAGCATTTAGGCAAAAACTGGCAGCTAATTTTGAAAACATTGACAAGCTACAATCATACAGATTACAAAAACACAAATAATAGAATTAAAGTTTTATAAATTCCCATTTAAAACTCTAATTGAATTTGGACATTGAACAAAATGTTTACATATAAGACACACACGTACAAAACTGCATTTTTTTTCTAAACAAAACATTTTATTTGAAATATAAAAATAGTAAAATTTGTTCCTACCTTCATTAAATTAATTTCAGCAAAAAAATATTTTAAAAACTTTGTTCTTATTTTTTCACGACAACTTTAATTGCGGTACTAAATATCAACTGAGCTATTAATAGAAAAACAAAACAGCAATTGTGTGTTTAAAACAAGAAAGCAAACCTGAAACAGAAGTTAAATAAATAAAAAATGTACCGTTTTGCACTGTGGGCACTTGTCAACTTATTATCAAACAAAATATTTAGTTTCGAAATAATTAAAAAAAATTACTTTCTTCCGGCTAGGTGGAGAATTTGGACCACTGTGCGTCGCCTAAATTATTCTACGTCCTAAAAACATTACACCTATTATTCACAGTCTCTCTCGAGCTCTAGCGTAAACAAGCCTATGATCACATTACAAATATCATAATAAAATGCCCTATTCTTTATTATTTTAATTTAAACAATAAAAATATATATAACGAACGTTCGCCAGTTAACTTTCTGATATTGACTTTATATATTTATATATATTCAAATGAAAGCTGATTTCAAGACCTTTAAAATGGTGCCTGGTAGAAGATTGTACAATTAAAATCAACCGAGATACGTCAATTTAACCAACGATACTTTTTCTTATTTTTATAAAATATTTGTTACTTTCGGTATTATTTTGTCTGATAAATTTATTTTTGTGAATGTGAAAGTTGAAATAAGTTTCTAGGTGATTGGATATTATTATGTATTTATTTAAACAACAATTAATAATATTTATCTTGTAAAATTTCGAATTCTTTTAATTAATTATTTTTGTACTTTTAATTAAAAAATTCTTAAAATTACAGTTTTATAGAGAGCCAAAAGCTCCTAAAAAAGTGGATATCAATTCGTCCTCCTGCGTAACATAAAGTATGCGCTGTTGTATTATTCATCTCATCTTCTTAGCTTTCTGTTCAAACATCTTTACAAATACTTAGGCTTTATTCACGCGTTCAGTGGATGCGACACAACGTGTTAATTTTTTAGCTTTGGAAAAAAATTCTATTTTGTAAATAAGAATTTTTCAAAATTAAAAAAAATTACTTCGATGTATTTTTACTTGAAAATGCTAGTGTTGAGGATATCACTGCTGCGTCTGAATACATTGTAACTATAATGTATAGTTAAAAAATTGACAGCCTAAAAACTTGTCGATATAAATTATTTCAAAAGTATTCAACAAGTGCAAAATTTACCTTATCTCGATTGCCTCCAACAACTGATGCTCTCAAACAAGGGTTAAGAGTATATTTTCAGATGCAACAGTGGAATGGTTGTACTTTAAATCCCCTCGATTGGGGTTGGAAAAATTCCATAAATGGGCTAGTTCCCATTTTTAATCTCCTGCACCTGAAAATTTACTTGAAAAAATAGCCTGTAAATGTATTAAAGGATGCCAAGGAAACTGTGACTGCCGAAAGTTAGGAATAAAATGTTCAATGTTCTGCAAAGAATGTATGGGAATAAATTGTGAGAATGCTTATGAGCCTGAATGTTCTGAAGAGAACATTGATGGAAATGATGACGATGAAATTGATATTAATATTGCATATACAGGGTGTGGCGTCTTTAATGCAGAAAATTAAAAACCTAGATTCTTGACAATAAATGAAGCAAAATAAGATATGCTTATATTATTATGAGATTTGAGTATCAAAAATATTTTCCAAAAAATTACAAGAAGTGACAAAATGTTAATGCCGGTCCTGTTTAACATAGCGCAAAAAACATTGACCTAGTCCGCACTCCGTACGGCACCTGTGGAGTGTCATTCCGTGTCAGTGTCAGTACGCGGGTGAATTGCTGCTAAGTTGTGTAAAAAATATCGCGCTTCTACTGTTTAGACGTTAAGTGTTTATTAAAGACGTTTTTTATTTTTTATTTTTTAAGTTATTGTTTTAACTAAATCGGCAATGGATAACGAGGACAACAATAATACGTTTACTACTATCGAACGATAGCGGTAAGTTTGCATCTTTTTTGTTTGTCGTGATCCAACCTATCACTTGCTAAAATAATAGTAGTCTTTTCTGTAACACCATGTACTTTGTTTCTACAAACCTCTTGTCTGGGATTGCCCATTATCATTTACAGTGAAATAACTAATTGAATTTTATGTTTATTTTTCCTTTTAATTAAAACGAGAGGATTGTATTAAACTGGCCAAAATTATTTATTATTTCATTAAAACATTTTATCTCTTGTGTGTATTTCATACATTTTAATTTGGCAGCACTGATTTGCGCAAAGGCTTGACTCTCTGTTAAGTTCGGTTCGGCAAGCGTGCGCTGATGTTAATCGAATGGCATGACATTTTTTGACCAGGACCGCACTAAGATTTATTTCTTCGCTACAAAATTGAAGTTAAATTTTCTTGACAAAACGTGGATATATGAATTTCTTATATAAGACTTTTTTATTGCATATATTCCTAGGAATCTGCATTTTATTTTTTCTGCACTAAAGACGCCACACCCTGTATACTAAATGAAACTGAAAATTTATAAGATATATATGATTAACTGTTGTTTAAATAAATAAATAATAATATCCAATCACCTAGAAACTTATTTTAACTTTCACATTCACAAAAATACATTTATTAGACAAAATAATACCGAAAGTAATAAAAATTTTATAAAAATAAGAAAAAGTATCGTTGGTTAAATTGATATATCTCGGTTTGATTTTAATTGTACAAACTTCTACCAGGCACCATTTTAAAGGTCTTGAAACCACCTTTCATTTGAATAGGGCATTACATACACCTAAATTAACTCAGAAAAAAGTTATAAGACGAAAATCATCAAAAAAGGGCAAAAATTGGCCAAAAATCCAAAAAATAGCCAACTTTGGCCAACGTCGTAGGTACTTTTATAAACGCTTATTTTAAAGGAAAAAACATTAACTTTTTTTTCTGTGAAGCAATGCCTATACCTAACTCCTCAGAAAAAAATTGTGGGCCAAAAACAAAAAAAAAACGCATTTTTTCGTTTTTTTAATCGCTTTTTGGGCATGTTTTTGTTAAAAATAAATTTTTTGACTTCAAAAGGTCTCATTTCAATGGGATATTCAATTTGCTACAACTTTTCTGTTGACAACCATAGTGAAAAAATAGTTTTCGAGTAAAACTCAAAAAACTGAAAGTACCACTTTTTTACTTCGTTCTCAAAAACGCACCCCTTTAAAAGGTAGCACTCCGCGGTTTTATAATTTTTTAGGGTCAATTGAACATATCAAACAATAAAATTTCTGTTACGTTGTAGTTCCTATCTAAAGTACATAGTCAATAGCCTATTTCAGATATGAAATCATATTACAAGATCGTCTTGGGTAGACAGATACCCCAGGCTGGTGTGATCTAAATACTAACGTTAACTTTCTTCATTTTAATGACTGCAGTCTCGTCGGTTGTTTTACCGACAGCGTCGGCCTCTCTGAGCATCGTCAGCTTTGGCTGGGGCGCTTTTCAGCTCCGTGGATAGCTACGGAGGCGGAATGCGAAAGATAGGCGAATATTTTTATTCTTTCTCTGTCAACGCTATCTGGGCGGCTTACTCGAGACAGATTCGAGATTCTCGATCATGGGCTGGTCCATCTGAATGCTTCACGAGCTTTTTAAGACTCTACGCGCGACTTCTTCATGTGGATTGGAAACACGGGTGAAATTTCAGAAATCTTAGTTTCTCCTACGACAGTTCCTGTGTACTTTTTACATGCCGATTAAAGCTATTTATCCCGGCACTGGAACACGTCCCAACGTAGGTTTTAAGGTCGGTCTATTCATTTTGGAATAACGAACGGATACGCTGCGCAAATATTTATATGCACGTGTTTCATCGTCTGTATTCCCTTTCCGAAGCCAAACAACACGGAGACAGCACGGAGCACCGGCTACACATTTATAAATATTTAGTTTAGCCCCTGTTTGCATGCACTTGTCCAGAATATAAAACGGGCCGTTTGGAAAATCGGATTCGCTGGCGGAACGTTTTAAGCGAACGGCTGAATCAATATTTGCCGTCTTGCAATTGTTCGGATGCCATTACCTCCGTTATGGAACCGTAATGGTGGATAAAATTATATTTTCATTTGCAAGATGTGTCCGTATACACGAAGGAAAAAGAAAGGAAATCGAAATAAATCTTATATAGGCGTTGTGTTGAACTTGTTCTAAGTCTACAGCAGAAATAGGGCGTGAGACTCGAAAAAGTCATCGGTTTGTTCGTGTTCTGGTTAGTTTTCAAGATACAAGCGAAAACTCTTATACAGGGTGTGGCGTGTATAATCTATAAAAATTTCTAACGATATTTGTAATAGAAGAGTCTTATACGAGAAAGTTCTATTTTTGCGTTTTTTTTTCTGCAAATTAAAGTTCAATTATGGGTCAAAATATTTTCTCTGGAACGGTCATGTCCGTGTGCTGTACGATGAGTTACGTGCTGTAGACCAGCCGCGTAAAAAAATCGTCGTTGAAAGATAGAAAGATACTTGTCAATTTTTGGGGAATTTTTCTATGCAAAGTACAAACTAAGAAAAATAGATATTAAAAAAAACTGATATTTTCTTATTATAATAATTAATAGTAATTACATTATTGTTACTGCAAGAGTTCGCAAACAAAACCATATCCGTAAGCATCTGTAGTTGCCAACTGCCTGCACTAAACAAACTCCATTAAAATATGGAACAAAATGAAATAAAACTTACCATTTCTAGAGAAAATGTTGAAATTGATCCCCATTAGCGCGGATACAGGCATGGCACCCACGCACTCAATTTTGGCGAATATTTTCCCACATTTCAGGTATTCCCCTAATTGTGCCAGCAGCTTCAAGTATACGGTTTCGCAATTCTTCCACCGTAGCAATGGCTTCAAGTGACTCCAAAGATAAAAGTCCATTGGAGTTAGATCGGGTGACCGAGGTAGCCATGGCACAGGACCAAAGCGTCCAATCCATTGCTGGGGAAACATTTCATTCAAAAGTGTCGTTATTTCTCGAGTACTGTGTGGAGAAGCCCCATCTTGAAAATAAAACATGTGTGCCCGAACTTGTAATTCCACATCGTTTAATAATTCAGGCAACCGGTTCTCCAAAAAGTCAGCATATGTTGGTCCATCTAGTCCATCCTTCAAAGAAATAGGGACTCACAAGTACATCACCTATTACGCCAGCCCAAACATTTACCGAAAACGGATGTTGAAAATGAGTTTCCCTAATCGAGTGAGGATTTTCATCCGCCCATATGTGCATATTATGGAAATACACTTCATCACGGGTAAATGTCGCCTTATCTGTTACACAAACATAAGTATGAAAGTCTACTTGTTGATTGGCACATTGCCGTAAAAACCAGCTGCAAAAACGCATTCGTTGATCACAATCATGGTGTAAAATCTGTTGAACTGGTTGCAGATAACAGGGGTGCAACAGTTGGCGCCTTAAGATGCGATGTACGGTACGAGATGAGGTTCCTACTTGCTATGCGCGTCGTCGAACACTAATTGTGGGGTCTTCGTCAAGATTTTCCAACACTGCATCTTCAACATTAAGGTTCACTTGCTGACCACGTCCTTCTCCTCGAGGAATAACACTTCCCGTATCTCGCAGCCGCTGATCGCACTGTAGGATTGTATTTGAACATGGGGGGGGACGTTGTGGCCATCGTTCCCAATACAACCTAGTCGCCGCGAGCGCATTTTCTCCGGCTGCACCATACACTAACACCATATCGACACGTTCGGAAATAGTAAATGCATTGTTTGCTCGGTTCATTGTAAAACTAGTTTGTGCACATACTAAAAAATTAAGCAAAGTAAGAAATAAGAATCTTGTTTTTAATGTATTCGCTATTTTCATTTTTTACTTCTTTATAAAAATTACACTGTCACTATCGTGGAATTACAAAATAAAAACTTTTGTCTGGAATCTTTCACTTTTTAACACTGATGGATCGATGGACGATGCTTAATATTTAATAATCAAGTGAATTCAATACAAATACAAAATCAATTGACTGCACAAATTTTTTGACAATGTAACCTAACCTTCTTTTAGTACTACTGGTATTTGATTATACCGACTTAAATGATAAGGTTGCATTTCGGGTCGCATAAAAACATTTCCAATGTTTTTAATAAATAACACAGGGTCGGCCTTCATATTCACTGAATAAATGAATTTTAATTTACAAAAAAAAAACGCGAAGATAGAACTTTTTCGTATAACTTTTCTATTACAAATATTATCAGGAATCTGTAGTTTAATGTTTATAGATTATACACGCCACACCCTGTATAAAAGCGCAGAGCCATGAAAGTCGTCGATTAATTGATAATAATTCCTTCTCTTAGGAAATAATAAAGGGTGTCTCAAAACAACCCATGATTTAAATTGTGCGCCATTTCCATTCCCAAGAGTTGGCAGCATTGTGCAGGATCACATGTTCTAGCAAAAACGTTGTGGTTAGATAAAATGGAGCGCTATACGAGTGAGGATTGTGAAATGTTCGGAGAGTGTGTAGCTGAGACTGTGCGCAAATTATTTACATGGTATTTTCGGGAGAAGGAACGCTCCGAATGAAACAAATGTGAAACGATCCACTTGTTACGGCAGAAATTGAATGGACGACACATCAACATCGACAGCATCAAAAATAAATATTTTCGAGCATTATATAGTAAATATTTCGTTCTGCGATACTGCGATACTTTTATATTTAACCATCATCGAAGTTAGTCTTAAAGAGTACTCCCAGAGAGATAGCAGCGGTTCAACAAATTGCCGTCATTATTCTTCTCGGAACGAGGGAAGTTCCCCATTGTTTAAAATAATAAAGCCCAGCGATAAGATCAGCATTAACATGTATAACAGTTGGAGGAGAGCTCAGATAATAATTATTAAAGCTGTATCCGGGAAGATTATTTAAATCTGGCACTAAACCTGGTTGTATAAACGGCGGAATGATTCCGTTCCTGTAGTTTTACGGTTCAACTTAATTTAGTACCCGGTCCAGGGGGCTTCTTATTATTTCGCTTTTATAAGTCCTAACGTTTTAATAGAGGAATTTCCGGATAAAAATTTATGGTAGAATCGTTTTAGTAAAGCTTTGAGTTCCACCGTTTGATGAGTCCCTCAATCATTTTTTGGTTAAATAGTTTTTTCACACTTTCTATTTATAACGAAATCTAGTTTGTTTCACAAAACAAATTAACAATTTAATACAGTTGGAAATACCTCACATTCATCATAATCCTCTCTCATAGCTACATATTTTTGCATTCTGTTTGTTTGCAGACTCCACTTATCCGCTTATGACATTCGTTTGTTTCGAACGACAAACAGTGAACTGAAAAAGAGCGGACAACTACTACTTGCGCTGTTACACCGTCCGAAAATCGGTATTTTTGTTACATACAAAAGTATTAAGTACCCAAAACTTCACCCACAAAAACTTTATTTGTTTGCACGGAAAATTATGAATTCGGGCAGATACTGCCGGAATCAAGTCGTCCGGGTTTTGTCGGTTGTTTTCGTCACGGCTGTGTGGATAGTTTTTTACCAGAGTGACAGACGCGAAGCTTTCAAATTCCACGTCAACTTCGAAACGAGAAAAATGTCTAGGCAACTAGACTCCCACAGTTTGCGGATCGCGTAAATATGCGCATAACTTACTACCTTACTCACTACGTGCCCGCACGATGGCAGGAGGTAAATGGATTAGATTTGCGTTAACTTTGACTGGCTTATTCCAGAATAAATCTTTGTGCCAAAGGTCTGCCGCTCTGTTAGAAAATGAATAACAAACCGTTAAGTCAGCGTAAAATAAAATTCAATCAATCGATTCAATTTAATCAAAATTCCAGTAAAGTCTTAAATAACCCCTTCCCTTACTTCACTGGAATGAAATACATCATATGGATACGACTGAAAAACTTAAGTTACCTATGTTAAGGCGCCATGCTAAGTTCTAAGTTTATATTTATTTCTGGGAATTAAGTGACGTATGTGTTAAGTCACAGTGTTAAGTTCACTATTTATTTCCGGTACCTAATTAACTCGTATTGTCACAGTGCTAAATATTTAGTTCACTATTTATTATTAAGTTCTGAATGTGAAGTTGCTAGTGATGTGTGGATGTTAAGCCATCAGTAACTTATGGATGCTAGGATATTAATGTTAAGTTCACTGTTTATTCTTAAGTGTTGATGTCTATTGAAAGATGTGTCATTCATAGAACTATGTCAGTTGTTTTATGTGTTAAGTCACTAGCGACTTCTGAATGTTATGTTATGGGTGTTAAGTCACCAGTGAGTCATTGGTAACTTATATGTTCACTATAATGAATTTACTAGTTATTTCTAGGCGTTAAATCTCTGACGTCTAATGAATACTATATTACTAGTGATTTATGGATTGTTAAGACGCTAGGTTATTAGTGGGTTATAAGTGCTAAGTCACTAGTTATTTCTAGAAACTGTCTTAATTTTATAAGTGTTAAACCACAATCGACGAATTCTCGATAGAGACTTGTGTAAAGTCACCAATTAATTACGGTCATAACGTATATATTATGTTCATTATTTATTTCTGGGAGCTAAGTGACTTGATGTTAAGTATTGTTACTAGTAATTTATAAGTGAAGGAATTAATGAATTATATGTGTTAAGTACTAACACTAATGACTTTTGATTGCTAAGTTGCTAGTTATAAATGCTAGGGCAACAGTAACTTAAAAATGTTCACTATTTATTTCTGGGAGTTATCTGTAGTTATTTCTGTCAAAGTTCTAACTATTCTAATGATATGTTATTTAGGGATTGTTAAATCACTAATGGATGTAAGTCCTAGGTCCTAGTAGTGACAAATTAATTATAAATGTTGTCACTAGTACCAGGTCATTGGTAGGCTATAAGTGTTAAATCGCTACTTATTTCGAGGTACTCTCGTTAGTTATTTTAGTCTCTAGTGACTTCTGACTCTTAATATAGCGATAAATTATGAGTGATCATGAATAAATTATAGCCTCACTATTTCCGAGACCAAGCCACTAGGAACTTGCCATTTCTAGTGTTATAAGTATTAAACCATTAGTAAGTTATAAGAGTCACTACTTATTTTTAACAACTATATTAGTTAAATATTAAGTCATAGCGCTTTAAACAAGTTCAAGGTTATTACTGCTATGTACGCGTTAGTGAGTACATATTAATACGACTAGACTTAAATTCTAGCATACTATTGAAAAAATAACAATTAACACTGTCTAAAATAGCACTTTATTCTCATTGATTATCGTTAAGATTATATATTCAGAAAAAAATGAAACATTCCATATATTCCAGTAAAAACCAACGTTGCTCCTTGAAATCTAGTAGGCGGCAGACGCTCGCGCTTGTTACCCTCGTCAAGACGCTCTCGCGTAGTTTATTTAATTTGTTAACCTCAAACAAAGTCGCGGGAACGTAAGAGGAAAACGACGTTTCATCCGAGCTCGGATTTCATTACCATATAGATCGGAGTTGGATCTCACAAGGGTAAGGGTATCCTGGAGACACAGCGCGCATTAAATTCAGTAGAAACTGCTTACACCATTGTGAAAAGTGGAGCATTGTCGTTGTATTCACATTTCTTCCTTCACTTCAAATTTTATTAGGTTATGTGAACTGTTCACTTAGTTTCCGACGATCCTGTATATTTACGGGCGGAAGGACGCCTTGAGACCCCCCAGTCCTCCCGCTCCCCTCCTGCAGAAGTTCTGCTTCTGAGCGGTCCCTCTAGAAAGTTATATATCAGCTTTATCAACTACATACATGGGACTCGTTAACTGTGTAGAGTCGTTGGGGACGATAAGGCTTATCAGCGGCAGGGGAGAGTCGCAAGCTGAACGATAATTTGACAGGGGAAAAACAGATGAGATAGCGAAAGGTTAAAGCTACATAAGGGCGACGCCTATAACGGTATTATAGCTGGAATGGCACCAGTCGCTGCACTGATATTGTCACTCATGCCGAGGTGTAGTCAGTACGGGGAACTATTTAGTCTACTTGTTTGGCGACGGTAGTGATTGACAATCAAGATGTGAAAATGCCGTATATTCTTTGTCTTTAATTTAACAAAAAGACAAACTACTAAGTGCTAGATCACTCATGATTTCTGAGTATTAAATCATCAATATGTGTTAAGTGACTAGTAGCTTACAAGTGATAAATCATTAGCGATTTCTGAGTGATATGTCACTAATTACTTCCACAAATCATGTTTATGATAATGATTTATTATCACTATGATATTAATGATTTCGGAATATTATATCACAGTGCTAGGTCATTATTAAGTTATTAGTGGCATATGTGTTAAGTGACTAGTAGCTTACAAGTGATAAATCATTAGCGATTTCTGAGTGATATGTCACTAATGACTTCCACTAATCATGTTTATGATAATGATGTATTATCGCTATGCTATTAATGATTTCTGAATATTATGTCACAGTGCTAGGTCATTATTAAGTTATTAGTGGCATATGTCCACCATCAGTCATGGCTATTGCCATGTTTTTTGCCAATAATTTAATAAAAAGACAAACTACTCAGTGTTAGATCACTCATGATTTTTGAGTGTTATGTCATCATTGTGTGTTAAATGACTAGTGACTTACTAATGTTAAGTCATTAACGATTTCTAAGTGATATGTCACTAATGACTAACTTCCACTAATAATTTTTATGATAATGATTTATTATCGCTACGATGTTAATGATTTCTGAATATTATGTCACAGTGCTAGGTCATTACTAAGTGCTAGATCATTACTAAGTTATTAGCGACATGTGTTAAGTTACTGCGTTATATGTCATATTTTTGTGACTAATTTTATAAAAAGACAAACTTCTAAGTGCACGTATGATTTCTGATGTTAAATCGTCAGTAAGAATTAAGTGACTAGTGGCTTACAAGTGCTAAACCATTATTGATTTCGGGGTGTTATATCACTAATGACTTCTAGATGTTAAGAAACGAATCATTTATATAATAATAACATTATCCGTTATTAATGATTTCTGAATATTATGTCACATTGTCACTAAGTTACTAGAGATATATGTGTTAAGTGATTGTGCCAAATGCTAAGTTCACTATACGGGGTGTCTCATAATTAGCTGCCAACCTTGAACAGGCCGATTCTATGATCAAAACTAAGTAAAAAAGTTCATATGAACATGGGTCCGGAAATGCTTCCTAAGAGCACAGGGACCCATTGAAAAGGGAGGAATGGAAATAATTTTTTTGCAATATCTCTCAATCGCGTTGTGATAAACGAATGAAATTTGGTATACACAGCTAAATTTTGATGAGCAATTTGATGAACTAATCCATTTATTTCCACAAGGTCCATTGGGGTGGGTACGGGGGGGCCCTTGGTACTTTGCGTGTGTAACTTTTTCATCTTTGACTTTTTAACAAATTGGACAGCAAATTCCGTTTTCCCGAACTGTTTTACGTTAAAAAGGTACTCTTGTTTCAAATCGTTATCTTTAACGGTTTCTGAGAAAATCGCTCTTGAATTAATCCCACTTTGGTCAATTTCATAGTAATTTAAACAAAAAAAAATAATAATAATTTTCCTTTCCTCTCTTTTCCATTTAAAGGATTAATTTTTATTTAATTTAATTTTTTATTATTATTTTTTTATTAAAATTAGATTAAATTTAAACAAAAAAATTTTTTTTGTTTAAATTACTATGAAATTGACCAAAGTGGGATTAATTCAAGAGCGATTTTCTCAGAAACCGTTAAAGATAACGATTTGAAACAAGAGTACCTTTTTAACGTAAAACAGTTCGGGAAAACGGAATTTGCTGTCCAATTTGTTAAAAAGTCAAAGATGAAAAAGTTACACACGCAAAGTACCAAGGGCCCCCCCGTACCCACCCCAATGGACCTTGTGGAAATAAATGGATTAGTCCATCAAATTGCTCATCAAAATTTAGCTGTGTATACCAAATTTCATTCATTTATCACAACGCGATTGAGAGATATTGCAAAAAAATGATTTCCATTCCTCCCTCTTCAATGGGTCCCTGTGCCCTTAGGAAGCATTTCCGGACCCATGTTCATATGAACTTTTTTACTTAGTTTTGATCATAGAATCGGCCTGTTCAGGGTTTGCAGCTAATTATGAGACACCCTGTATAGGTACTTCTGGGAGCTAAGTAACTGGTTCTTTTTAATTGTTAAGTTACGGGTAACTATTGAATGAAGTTACTAGTTATTGACAAATATTGAGCCACTAGTGCCAGTGACTTCTGAATGTTGAGTTATTAGTGTTAAGTTACTTGCGAGTTAGGAATGCTAGTTCACTTGAGCTTATAAGTGCTAAGTTTTATCTATTTCTGGAACCAGAGTCACTATTTATTTCTAATTGTTAAATAAGTACTAGTCACTGTGAGTGTTAAGTCACTTGTCAGTTATGAATGCTAGAATTATAAGCTGTAAGTGCAACTTTACAACTTTTTTTCTGGAAGCTAAGTCACTAGTTATTTTTAAGTGTGTTTAAGGATTTATCAGAATTAAATCACTATTGAGTGTATAAACTAGATGCTAAGTGTACTATCTACTTCAGGGAGCTAAATCACTAGTTATGTTTAAATGTTAAGTTACTGGTGATTTCTGAGTGATAAGTTACAAATTATTTGTGAATGTTAAATCACTAGTGGGTTAGGTCTTAAGACGTAAGTCATAAGTTATTTGTAGGAACTAAATCATTACTTATTCTTAAATGTTAAATCACTACTTCTGAATGCTAAGTTAGGGTGAGTTAGACTTAACTTTAACATTCCAGTTTCATTCTAATTACTAGCAATATTTATAAAATTAAAAAGATATATTTCAATGTTTTTTTATCTCTTAAATTTTGCCGGCGCACCTGCGAAGAAATTAATGATCCAATCCGTCCAAATATCCCTCTAAAACGTCTTTTAAATCCATAAAAAGTTTTGGCATCTAGACAATCAGCATCAGTATGCAAATTTAGAGGTTTTACTAGCAAAAACCGTCTATTGAACGCCTTTAACTGTCAGGCACGATAAAAGGCGTTAAGTTTCGATCCCGTGCATAAGATTAATGCCTTGGAGAATAAAGTGTAGGCCGCCTTCTTGCTTAATCTCATTTTTACATCGGATACGCGTCGTTCTTCTATTTTCAGTAATATCAGGATGTTCGGAAGCTGTTACATTTTTATAGCGTTTAATATCTTTCCTTAGGTATAGACGTGTAATGAACCGAATGTTATTCCGGAACATCGAGACGTATTTTCAAAGAAAATATGATATCTCTACTAGATCTTGGTTGTTTTCATTCTCGCCCGAAAACAAACTTAGAACTACTGATAGTAGCTTAATGTTTATATAACTTTTTTGGTTTAATACTTAGTTCGAAAATATTTAATGAACGATTTGAACTTTATATAATTATGGAGATTTTACATTAAAGAAATTATATTTAGTTTGACTAAAAAAACTAAAATACGTTTTTAGCAGATAATCTCTAAGGGCGCGGTTCAATCCCACTTCTGATGGAACCGATCGCAGCTAACTCCGCGCATTGGTATGCCCCAGTTGTCGGGTTTATGCCGCACTGATAGACTCGAAACAAAAGCAACTTTAATTCCGAAACTAACGTATTACCACCGCATAGTATGTGCGCTTTTTATTATTTAACTTACGGCCAAAGTTCGTGCTTTGTCAGAAGGAAAATTAACTTGGCGAACAATGGAAGGGCGCGGAAGGTGTACGACCACGGACGTACCGCGTCGATCTAGACGGCGCTGGAATTCGAGATAAAACAAGATCCGGCCTGCAACTATGACGTATGCAACTATTCTGTAACGCTATTGTTAGGAAAATTAGACCATTCGCTATTTTTAATTTACTGTTAAGTTAAATTATATTTTATTGTATCTGTGACCCCTCGGCGACGCCCCTGGATCCAATTCGGACCCGGGAGAGCGTGCCAAGGCGCAAAGTAGTTCTTCGGCAAATAGGTAATTGCCTGAGGGATTGACACATCAACAATAAAGGAAAATGAGAGAGAAAAACTCCCACCTACATTTTCCGGAGATGATACCTTTAAGTAGGTTAGCTTTTGTCCTCGTATCGGGTCGATAATTGAGTTGCCGCGGGCCGGGAATTGGGAAGAAACTAGATTATGTGTTTTTTGAAGTTTCGGAGGCGATTCTTTATATTTGAAGTGATATTGCACCTAAAGCCGATATAAATCTGGGTTACGAGATGGCTCGCCCAAATTAACAATGGAAAAGAAATTTGAAAATAGTGCAAGAATTTTTATACTAGTCTCAACTTTACAATTTTAATTAGTAATAAAATTAATTGTACATTATACTAATTGATATTTATTTATTATACTTAATATTTCCTGAATTTAAATTAGACAACATTCAATTTTAAAATTCCCTCTAGAACCTAACCATTCAAGTTGAACTTCTCTTTGTCAAATTGTCAAAACGATTTTTTTTACTGTTGGCACAACTACTCTGTTGGCTATACCCCCATTCAGCATTGAATTACACTCCTAATATCTCATCGTACAAATCATGCTTTCATAGTACCTGCAGATTAGTAACTCGTTCACTACCACTAGGTCCAAGTTTATAAACAGTTTATTAACAAAATGTCTTTGAGCTTATAAAACGCAATTAGAAATAATTTGATTTGTACTACATGTACAGCCCAGGTATCTGTCATTAGTTAATGAGTTGCAAAGTAGACGTTTGAACACACCCTATGATGGATCCGCAGAGGTCCTGCAACAATTTTCGCCTTAAACATGGACTTTTTGCTTCAGATTTTGCCGATCTTTAAAATTTGCACTGTACTGGTAACTATAGTAGGATCATATTCGATGCAAAGTAATAAATCATTGCCTGTCAAGGGAATCAGTGCAACACGTTCTAGGGAGCTCTGGAAATTGAATAATTTCTTTATGCATTATGGATTAATAGTTATATATTTATGAAGGACAAAATGAAAAACAAAGGCATCTTCTTCGCACATTGGGCGACAGGGCAACAATACATTTATAACTCCCTTCATCCTCCCTCATATGACTTGTGTCTTGTGTTTGTTGCGGCGGCGCGCGTGCCGGCCTGGCGTGGTCAGTTTCGTTTCGGTTGTATTGGTGCTGCGTGTTTCTCGCTCGCGATATTTGTGAGGTTATAACTGTTATAAGTGCAATTATATTTCGTTCGGGCTGTATGTGTGTTTCGCGCTATTATTTGAGAATTTGTGAATGAAATCATATTTCTTGTGCTCCGTAACAAAAGTGTTTTTAGTGTTTTATTTGTGTGCTGTGTGTGTGTTTCGGGCTATTGTTTGCGAATCGTGATTGCTATTATATTTTCTGTGCTAGTGAAGTGAAGTTTTTTGTATTATTATTGCTCTGTTGTCGTTATATGGAGAAATGGAGGCGGTGCCTCGATGTTCGCAAGCCGGATGTACTGCTGTGGGTACAAAAAATCTGTATTCAGTAACAGAGAAAAAAATGATAATATTAAATGTCTATAACGCTTTAGAAAAGGATCATCCCATGAAACTGAAGACTGGTTTGGTGGAAATGTGTTCTAGATATACTGGAGTAAGCGAATCATCTGTTTTCAAAATTTTAAGAGAGAAGAAAAATGAAGGGGACGTTAAAAACCTAAAAAAGGGGGTGGAAAGAAGAAATTAATATTAAATGAAGATGAGAAAAATGCAATTCGGCGTACAGTATATAAATCATAGAATTTATATTTTGTTTATAATTTGTTAATATTTCTTGTTTGATAGAAAAATAACTCATTTTGTTGAGATTGATAGATAATTGTTGTTAGTGTTTTCATTTGATAGAATCACATCATAGGATTTATATTTTGTGTTCATTCTGTAAATATTTATAGTATATCTGTTATACAAGGTTTTTGCTTTGAAACTTCGTTCTCCTTATAAAAAAAAGAATCGTAATGGGGTGCGATGAAGGGATCAGTTCACGTCTGGAACCCTGTTCCTACAAAAAATCCCTTTATTCTCATAAACTATTTGTTTTAAATGTAATTTATTATAAATCCAATTCGTTATTTAAATTCCACATATGTAGTACATTTCACCTCTGTACGCGCCACTGTTTATTGTTCCCTGCTCTACGATCAAGCCCGCCAGGTAGTATTTGACGTATAACCGACCACTTCGTACACTCGATACACCTAGCCGACTACAGCTAGTACCAGAACACAGTGCGTATGCAGCGGTATTTCAGATTTTACATTCAATTTCATTTTAAATTTGAAATGGTTCATCTTACGCCTCCTAAAAATGATGACACGATTTTCCTTTGGTAAAAGGCCGACAATTTTTTGCTCTACTTTGCATCGAATACGATCCTACTAGAGTTGCAATTTGGTATTGTTCGCCTTTATGTTGCTCTGCTTCAGTTCGGATTTCGATGTATTTGGAAACTTTTTATTTCCTAAAGTTCGAAACTGAGGCGATTTTTCTTCGCGTTGTTGCCGGTCTTTCTGCCATTAGCACATCGCTTTATAATTAAGCTAATTCAAAAATAGGTCCGAAAATAACTAAAATTAATAACTCGTTCCTGAAAAATTACTTAAAAAACACTGCTTCCATAAAAACTATGTTAAAATCACCACTGGATTTAACTTGTAGTACTATGTAATTATGTAAGATTTAATTGCTTTTATTTCATTTTTTTAATATTTAGCAAAAGCTTTAATTTCTGGACCATCTTTTAACTCTGTGTACATTCTCTAGGAAGAATTTTTGGTATATTTATAGCAACTTTTTTATATAGCATCTTTAACATTAAAAGTTTGATGCTTTAGTTTTCAAAGACTCTGTGTAAGAATACTTAGGTATGCATCAACAAAATATTACTTATTTAAAAAAAAAATCTGCTGAAGTAAAACCGAGACATTTTTAAGCATCTACTAATACCTATATTAAGTTACGTCTAATACGTTATCATTTCGATATAACAATGTATAAACGCAAGTTAAACATTTTTAATGCATATTGTATAATATATAAATTAATTTTAGTTGTATATACTGCGAATATAAATAAAAAAAGTTTGTCAGGTGTGGGGTTCGAACCCACGCTCCCTTTCGAGAACCAGAGCTTAAATCTGGCGCCTTAGACCGCTCGGCCAACCTGACTGTTGTAAGTTGCTTTCCCACAGACATACTAGAGCGCCAATTATTGCGTCAAATTGTGCAATATTGTGAAATGGTTTTCCAAATGCAATTTATCAGACTTAATATTGTTTGATTACAGGACTGAAGTGTTTTTTTATAAATTTTACAAGTTTTAAGACAATATATGTACAGTATATTAAAAAATCGTGTAACGGAAAAATGTAAAAGGTACTCCGAATTGCATTTTACGTTGTGTTAGTATAGTAGTGTTTAAAATAAGAAAAATATTTCCATGGTTCGAGAAGTGTTTAGTTTTCGAGATAAATGTGTTGAAGTTCAAACTCCCAATAATATTTTATTACTAGTTACACCTAATTGTGAAAGAATGAAAATTTACACAGATGTTTTACTTTTAAACAAAAAAGTTCCCCTGCGTTTTTTTATTTAACTCATTTTAGTTCGGTGAAATACCTACAAATATTGTCAGATTCCTAAAATTTACTCCTCAGATCATCAACTCCCTTTTTAGTAAATAATGACGGCGACATCACTACTTTGAAGCGTTTTGGAGGTTAGAAAAGCGATAAAGTAGCTGAAAGATACGTCGAATATGCTCTTTAACAAAAAATTCAAAATGGAAAAAAACGCTACCTCTACTACTGCTTGTTTTACGGTTACTGCTGACGCTACCTCTTCTACGGCTTGTTCTACTGTTATACAGAGCCTTCAGAAATGATTACAAGCCACAGAAATTTAATTGCCAACGCAAAAGAAAAAAATCCAAACACAATTGCCGGTCACGAGGCTTGTAATCATTTATATTAATATTATTTGAAAATTGTGATTATTTTTATTCTTGTTTCTTTCTTAGATTTCTGTGGCATTCGTTACACATTCTGTAATTTGTTTTTCCATCGATAATCCAACGCAAATTTTAGGTATATTGATCAAAGCACCAAATTCGTTCTATAATCTGACACATTCTCTGTATAAAATCTACAAATTTTCTCGCCCGTTCAATATATTGCGACACCGATTTACGCATTATTTTTAAGACTTTTCTCCCACTTTATTCATTTTAATTCTGGTCTCAAGAACGGGAACAGGTCGACAAATAAGCCTGTCGCGTCAAACTCGAATCGTCACCGAATTTCGCAACTTCATCAAAAGCAATAATTAAAAGTCAACGAAAAGACACGCGAAGCGCGCCCCCCTTATTCCCCCGGCCCTCCCTTATGGAAATAATTCCCCGTCATCGGCGACCTACCACCCGGATTCGTCACCTTTGACGCGCCGCCGCCGCCCGGAACGGCGCTAATCCGGTCGGTAATAACGGTCTACCACTTGCCGACCCGGGACGAGACGTCTTCATTTAAACTTCTGAATAATGGGGCCCGTATTCTTGCGCCCTGAGGGACGCTAACGTCTGTCTAGTAGTTACTGCGGCTGCAGCTCCCAGTAGTAATTAGTTAGCGTCGCAAGTTGTATGCGCTTAACCAGGGGCGGTACGCTCTAGGGGACCAAGGAATAATTCAAAACGTTGACAGTTATATCTTATGTTTATTTGCATCTCGAATTGTTTCTTATAATCTCCAAGATTGCTTGATATTTTTTAAATACTTTTTAGAAACTGCTTTTCAAGATTTCTGCAGAAAATGAGTACATCATATAGGTAAATTTATTATAACGTTGGGAAGACGAAAATTCACAAGTTTTGCGCCTCAATTCCCTCGTTATTACGCATATTATACTTTCGCACATTAATTTTGAACCCATAACAACCCATAACGCATAAAATCTTAACCCATAAACCTAAAATCCATTAAAAATCCATGAACCCTAAATATTTGCCATCCATGAACCCTATATATTTGAATATATTGAATATATTTGAATATCGGTATACATGGTGATCTATTACGTTGGTTTGCCTCATATATATATATTGTTATGATTGTATGTGTGTATGGTTTTATATATTAGCGCCAAAAATAAAATTTTGTTAGTTTTGATATTAATTTTGGTTGGATTGGTGTATTGTGGATTGTCTATCTTTGCCCTATCTAGCTCTAGACTCTATCTCCGTAGTCGGTTCTATGTTATAGCAAAAACCACACCAAACACAGCTACAAAAACAAAAGGTTTAGTAATAAATGTATTTATTAATTTTTTTTTTTTTATATATGTCAAAAGTTGTCACTCTAACCTCTTAAACACACTAGTTAATATATTTTGAAGTATTTCACAATGTTTATAAATCCTTATACAAGAAGTTATATTGATAATATCATTAAATTAAATTTCATGCAATACTGGTTGCATACCTTAAGACACTGTAGTAATAACTTCTTGTTTAATACTTATTAATTTTCTCTACTATTAATATTTAATTCTACAAAGACTTGGCCAGTTTTAAATAGATATGAAGTGATTAGATAAATTTACTTAATAGTGAATTGGTGATTTACTAAACGTTTTATATTAATTTTTGTTTTCTGTATTATATATCGTATACGATTTTGTTTTATTATAAGAGGTACCTTTTTATACTTATAATCGTTAAAGATGTGTTGATTAACTTCTCTCCTTTACTTTGTTATCTCGATTCTCTCCTATGCCAATGATATGCGGTTTACTTCCTGTTCTCTTGACTCTCCTACTGGTCTATGAACTCTGCTACTGTTGTTCTGCGTTCTTTATCTCTCCCTGGACCTGGTT